>NC_046290.1:60524956-60614956 GCF_004115265.2 Rhinolophus ferrumequinum
GAAGAAACAAGTTGACAGCTGTATTTGGTATTTGTTTCCTTGTGTTGTCACATTTTTATACATCTCTACAGTCATTTTATTTTATGTATGCAAATCCCCTTTCCGTGTTATTTTTATGCATTTAAAAGAAATCTTTGCTCATAGTATTATTAATATGTTCCATTGTTTTTAACCGGTGACAGATATATTCCCTCAATATAATGGGGATACATGCCACTATACCAATTTTCAAAATGAAATGAAAATCCCTTGATTTTAACTTGCTATTGGTCTTCATAATCATCTTTGATTAATTCTACAGCATAAATATCAGAGCATTAACATGTAAAACTTCTCAGTGTCTGTCAAAATGACATAATACCTGAGGAGAATTGGCCTAGTTTAAAGAAAAGTTCAAATGTTTGTAGTCAAAGTAATCAATAAAAGGTTATTAGATATTAATAATACAACAGAATTCTAACTGTTCTCCAACCTACTCATCAAATCAGACTTTTCTCATTTTTACAGATTACAAACCATTATTATAATTTATAAATAGTTGAGATCAAATGAAATATTTGGCCTCTAATAATTACATACAAATCATTCTATGTTAACCTGATACCTTATTCTTCAGACTATTGACGTTAAAGGTTAGAAACTCATTTATTCACTCCATCCTCATGTACATACAAGTCAAATTTATTTAAAAATATTAAAATTACAGATGTGAAGAGACAGGTTAATCAAGATTTCTGCATGTAGCTGCTATTTAGAGTTGATCAAATTGACTTGAGCTATATGCAAACAATTTCTTCTAACACTCCTATGAAATTGTATTTAATACTCAAGCAGGAATTTTTCTTTTTCTCTCTAAGTGATACTTTATGATTTCTTTCCTCTGTGCAATTGCCTATGCTGATCCTTCCATCTACACTTCTCTCTCCTCTATCTTTTTCCATCTCAAGCTCAACTCTAATTCGACTTTTTACCCTGATCTTTTACTTGATTTTAGGGGGAAAAAATCCCCTCCACTTCCTTTTGGAATTCAATATCATAGCTCTTTGTGAACTGATTATACTTTTCTACTACAGGTGGAACCATGTCGATGGAAGGAATCATTCATCTTGTGATCAGTTTCATCCACAGTGTGGGCCTTAATCAGAGTAGAACATCTGTAACGACTAAGTGAAAAATGAGGTTTTACTCTCCTTCCTTATGTAGTAGGTTGCTGCATTTATGAATAAATAGTTAGCTACCTTCAAATCTTTATTGTTATGGCTTCCTGTCTTGATTGGTAATGATCTTTAGTCCTTCTTCACAGTACCATTTCTTTAAAAAAGAATCTCATGAGAAATGTCTAGAAAGGGAGAAAACAGAATTGAAGTGATAGCTATTCAGCTTCACTTAAAAATACCCAGATATGTTTCCTAATGCATCAGTTTATTATCGTGACTCTCACCCTTTCTTTATAAAAGATTCACATTTCAGTGAAATTATTTGGTTGTATCGTAATTCATGGAATTCTAGTCTTAAATTATAAACTTTCTTTCAAAATCTGAAATAATGCTATCATATTTTTATTCAGATCTCATAAACCTGATAAAATACAGTAAATAGCTTATTTGACAATTAATATGAGTCAAGCTCTCTATACTAACTCTGATTTTATAGTTTACCTACAACTCTAACTCACATTTAATAGTTAAAGAAAGTAAGGCAGAGTTTAAGTAACATGCCTGTTAACATAGTTATTAACGGCAGAATAGGGATTTGAACCCATGAAGTATGGTTCTCAGCCACTGTATCTCAAGGACTCTGTATACTCTTAAAGGTCTTTCTTTATTTTTCTAGAATGAGATTCATGGCACTTTTCCTGTTTCTTCATGTTCCCCTCACCCCTTTGCCTCACCACTGAGTTTGAATCTGGTATAGAATTTTTCATCTATTGTTAAACACTCAAATTCTTAAATAGTCTGGGTTCACAAGATTTGAAAGCATTGATATCAGAGATAGTTTCTTTATCATACCTTTATCATAGTGCAACTAAGTTGAATTTATGAGCTTCAGTTTTTCTCTGCTGTAAAATGAAGATGACAATCCCCATATCCAAGACTAATGAGGGTATCAATTGAAATAAAGTATGAAAAATAGCTAAAATATTTTTAAAACAAAATTGTGGCTCAAATACTTCTATTTGTTTCTTCTTTAATGTTCTCTACTTTCGAATTTGAAAAAAAGTATTTATCTGTGTAGAAAAAACAGCATGAGAACACACTTCTGAAAAAAAAATTTCTCTTACAACTTATTTATTTATTTTTAATTAATATTTATTGGGCTGACAATGGTTAGTAAAGTTATGTAGGTTTCAAGTGTATAATTCTGAAATACATCATTTATATATCGCATTTATCTGTTCACTACCCAGACAGAGTCAATACTCCTTCCATCACCATATATTTGACTCTTTTTACACTCAACTACCACCCTCCTGCCCCCTTACCCTCTGTAACCACTAAACTGTTGTCTGTTTTCCATTTGGTATGCAGTTAAATGCTGAATGCATTTCCTAGTCTGCTTGTGTTTTTCATATGGCAACGATAAAACTGTTCCTATCCACACTGATCTGCATTTTTCATTTAGTGATTGCAAATTTGTGGGTCACAAACAAAATCGGGTGATGATGGTAGATGTATTGCTGTGTATATATGTATGTATGTATGTATGTGTGTGTTTGCGTGTGTATATATGTGTTTATATTTCTAGTCTTTCAGAAAAATGTCTTTTCAAGATTAATTATAGAAATGAGCATAAAGGTATAATATCTAAAGTAGGGACTTTGTTTAGTTATAGTTCAGTAGGATGATTATAAAGCTCAGTTTCAGGGCACTGTATTCCATAAACCACAGGGTGTGAATTACAAAATGCATTCCTATTCAAGTGAGTTTGTTGAATTTAGAAGCAAATCAAATAAAATAGTAAGCCTTTTTTAAAACTTTTTTATTAGTTTCAGGTGTACAAAACAATGTAATAGTTAGAAATTTATCATTTGTATCCCTCACACAGTGATAACTCCCCTCCTCCATCTACTACCCCTCTGACATCACACACAGCTGTTACATTTCCACTGTCTCTATTCCTAATGCTGTACTCCACTTCTTGTAACTATATATATATAGTTACAAGCTCTCTATACTTATATATATATATATATATATACTATATATATATATATATATATATAGTATATATATATATATATACGTAAAATTGTAGTTGACATTCATTATTGTTCAGCTTCAGCTTCAGCTTCAGGTGTACAGTGCAGTGATCAGGAATCTACATCATCCCTGAGGTGGTCTCCCTAACTAGACAAGTGTCCATCGGATACCCTACAAAATCTTTACAACATTATCAATTGCATTCCCCAAATTGACTTTCCTATCCCCATGGCAATCTTGTGGTTACTGACTGTGCTTTCTAATCTCCTCACCTTCCCCCTTATTCCCACCCCCCCTCCAATGAACTAATCAGAAACAGTCTCAGAGATATAGAGAAAAACTGAGGGTTGCTAGATGGGAGTAAGCCTTTTTTTACTGAAGAATTTTCCAAACTATGGAAGGTCTTTTTTAAATCTCTGACATACCTATTAGCACTTTCATTATATGTCTGTTGGTAATCCGTGGAGCAGTTTGAGAAATGCTTGTTTGATATGAGACAATTTGAAGATGTTGAACTGAGATTTCCAAAGATATGCCTAATAAGTTCATTATTACTTGAAAAACTTACATAGTCAAATAACTTTAGAAAATTGAGAGTGAAATGATTTTCTCTTATTGCAGGAATTCTAGGACAGTTTAATATATTAAATATATCTGTTATTAACATGCCAATGATATGTTAAAATTTCTAAGAGGATACCGCCATATGTAGCACAGCCCAAAATAATCTGACTGTTAACATTTCATGGCACACTAATTGCTATGAAAATAGTTTTTGAAACTTTGTACTAGATAACTGGTTCTCAGTGTAGTCCTCTGACTAGCAGTATGAACACCACCTTTGGGACTTCTCAAAAATGCAAATTCTTAGGGCTTATCTCAGAACCACTGAATCAGAAACTCGGGTTTGAGACCATAATCTGTGCTTCAACAAACTCTCCAGGTGATTTTCTGAGAAACACTACAGTTTGACAATTACTGTGTAAGATATTTGTAAGATTGACCACAATAATCAGATATTTTTAACTGGACTCAAATTACAAATGTCCTTTAAAAAATGGATAATGAAATTTTAAAGGTATGGGCTGAATTTTGTCTCACCAACATCCATGGGTTCGATAATCCCCAAATACCTCATAATGTGACTATGCATTTGGAGATAAGCCCTTTAAAGAGGTAATTAAGGTAAAATGAGATCACATGAGAGGGCCCTAATTTAATACGACTGGCATCCTTATAAGAAGAGATTAGGGAACAGTCGTGTGTTTGTCCACATGAGGATGTGGCAAGAAAGTGGCCATCTGCAAGCCGAGGAGAGGGCGCCGAAGAAACTAAAGCAGCAGACATCTTCATCGTGGATTTCTAGCCTCTAAAACCGTAAGGAAATACATTTTTGTTGTTTAAGACACCCAGTCTGCTGTGTTTGTTATGGCAAGTCCTAGAAAATCAATACAGGTGTCTATTTAAATCAATGAACTTTTGGATTTAGAGTCAATTTATTCAGTGTGCCCTTTTGCTGTTATAAAGTGCTATGTTTGCTCTGCAACTTATTTTCATGAAAACTTACAAATGTTGTAATATTTTGGAAGAAATAGAAGATATTATTGCACCTGTTTCATTATATGCTGAGATGTATAAGCCAGAGGAGTCAAAAAAAAAGTTTAGCACAGAGTTAGTAGTAGTAGCTCTTGCTTTGTTAATGGAGTTAGCCTTTTACTTTCGTCTAATTTTAAGGTAAAGACTTATTTTCAAACTAACTCATACTCTAAGGTCTTTGTCTTTCCAAGTAGCAATGATAGCATTTACTATTTTGTTTAGAAAAGAAAGATTTCATTGGAAAATGTAATTTATCTTGTAAAAATTTTGTATCTTTTGTTTAATAGTACAAAGTACATTCAAATAAAAATAATATGTTTGTCCTTCTTTTTCTGGGTTTAAAAAATATTCATCCTACTTACCATCAATAGTTCTAATACCATTATGTGTTTAGGTGATGTCTGTGTACAGAATGAATTAGGCCTTATGATGCTAGTTAATGCTTTCTATATGACTGCTTGTTATGAGACTTTCTCTGACATATATCTCATAATGGTTCCTGTTGATTGATCTAATTATATGCACATGGTTTTATTGGAGCTTTGTGAATCTGGAAATACCCATTTTTGCTTAATGTTCTACAAGCACAACTTAAAACCCTTTAGGCTTACTAGTATTGTTTCCATAATCCTTAATTGAGAAAAGTAAGCCTTGAGAATTTTGAAATGCTCTGCCTAAATCAAGCTCCTAGGATAGCAAATTTTGCCATTAGATTTTTTTAAAGAAAGAATTTTTAAAAAAATACAGATAATCTACTTTTTTTATGAATGCCATTTTAGAATTAAATGAAATATATTTATTTCTGTGAGTGTACATACAAATGTCTTTGCTTTATGGTCCTTAATTTTCAAATGTGAAGCATGAATATTTTGCAAAAAGAATATGCGAAGTAAAATTACATCGTCGTTGCAGTAAATAGCAGAGATTTATAGTAATATTTCAGTGCAAGGCTAATAATACTTAAACTACTACATTTTAAGTAGAAATGCTATTAGTTTTAATAACTTTAAATTAGTTTCATTGAACAGTCTCAAATAGTAGGTTTGAATCTGTGAATCTTAGTTTATATTGGTCTCCATAATGTGTCAAGAATATCATCCTGATGCTTGTAACATGCGATTGTGTCTATGATCTGTGATTTATCCTTACTCTCTGCAGTTTTAGCTATTTTTACATTTTTTTTCTTTGTATTGCTTGAAGAATAGTTCTGACAAATGAGATTACTTTGTTTTCTATCCACTCTAGTGTTTGGGTATTTATAGTGGGTTTTTTAAACAAAGTTTTAGCTCACTGAAAATCCAAGACAAACTTAAAGTTTTGAAATGTACTTCCACAGATCTGGCAAATTTTTCTTGACCAAATCATTTTATTTGATAACCAAAATCTTGTGGATAATAAACCAGTAAAACTGGTTGAAGTCTCCCATAAATCCTCTCCTCCCCCACCCACAACCCACCCACCCAACACCCGTTTTGCTGTGGTAAAAGATTCAAGAAATGGCTGTATTGGAGCTGAATAATAGTGGTGGGGTGGGAGTGGGGCTGCTTAAAAAGGAAAAGAATAACAAATGAGTGACTTGTTCAAAAAATAAAAAATAAAAAAAAAGGAGAGCTTTGTGGACCGAAACCACATCCCTTAAGCAGCCCAAGATATTTGCTTTCCTAGTACTGACTAACTTTGACTGGAGAAAAGAGTTATCTAATAAACTTTGGGTACCTGAACTGGCGCAATTAGCTCCTAAAGGAAGGTAAATGGGTTCATCTGAAGTTTAAGATCAGTGAATGTTGATATTTGCATTGTAACTTTAAGGAGTTATCATTTCAAAAGGATAGACAGTTTGATCAAATAAATGAAAGTTGAAAGAGTTTTATGATTCAAAAAGGGTAAAAAAAATCAAATATGACCTGAGAATATTTAAGTAGGACTCCAGTTAAAATGCACACGTATTCATTTAAGAACACCTCGTCATAAAACACCTTATGATGGATTCATACTTCTCTATTTACAATGCCTGGAGACATTTATTGAGCCTTTGTTGTTAGTGACTACAGGAATTGCTTTCTTAAGCCTCTTAAGAAACTCAGGAGAATGAGAACTATTTTTATCTTCATTTTATAGATGTGAAAACTGAGGCAAAAAGAAGTTAAGTAATTGGCTCATGGCAGAGGAATGGAGACAGGAGTCAATCAAGGCTTTTGAATACATTTTTATCTCGAAAACTTCTTGCCTAATTGTGAAAAAATTGTTGAAGATTTGAGCATTAAGAAACTGGGACATTTTTAATGATCAAAATCCACACTAAATCAAACAAAAAACACTAATTGGTAATCTCTTGTACAAAATGGAAAACAATAAAGCTCCATTTCTATTTGGATCTTCATATCTGCTTTATCTGGTAGTTCGCTTGTAACCATTTACACTGTATTAGCACAATGTTAAGGTTTAAGAAGAAATTATGATATGTTAAATATACCTCCCAGTCTGTATACACTTGATTCAAATACACATTTTCCTTTTTTCCCCCATACAAAACCTTATTATTTGGACAACACCCTTCCTTAAATTTCTTTGTTTATAATTCAGTTTTTCCCCAGTGTTTTTAAATAGACCAAATATCAATCTTTAAATCCGTTCATTGATGTTCAATTGAAAATTTAGGCAATGATTCAGTGTTTGCCTAAATGTAATGTTACACCTTAAGAGATATGGGAGAAAAAAACTTGAAATAGCAGATATGTATCTCTGCTTTAAATCCAGATTAACAGTAGTTGTCTTGAAAACATCGGATAAGTTAACAATATGAAAATGTAGTATGCAGCTGTAGTTAGTGAGTTTGCTTTCTTATGTGCATAATATGAGCTTGTAATGGAAGTAATGTCATATAGTATTTAACTCTGACATTTAGTGTTTGCCCTAGTAGATGGTCTTCCTTTTACTTAAGTGCCATTACTTTTATGTAGTCCATTTTCATTGCATTTAGTCCCATTTTAGTAATAATGCTTGCATGATTTACCAGGCAAATGCAATCTTTGCCCTGAATGGCACAGTGCAAGAAAAAATGGAAGCTGTTAAGAGGCTGAATGGCAAAAAAGTATTATTGACCTATGCTGGCAGCCATGTGTTTCAATTATTTTCAAGAATCCATTTGTCAAATAAGTGAAGCGATGGGGGACGTCAAGTTCAAGCTGGGGTTAGTGCCTTTCTACATCTGATATGATGTATCTTCTGTAGCCATTTAATTGAATTACCCAATTTATTTTTCAAGCAACAATGCTCTACCAAGAGCCATGACATTAAACAATTAAATATGAGTTTAAAAGTCTGCATTTTGTGTAGTTCATCATTCCTCTGCAGCAGAAAGTGAACCCAAGGGCCTGAGGATTCCTGATCTTGGTATAGTAAAAACTCAGCTTCTGGAGAACACCCAAACTGTCCCATGTGGAAACATTTAAAAAATACTTCATAATTATTATTTTGTTTAGCAGAATGGTGACGTAAACCTTTAGAATTTAACTGAGATTACTCAATAACTCTTTGAGAAACATTCTATGAGGAAGAGCAAATTGGGCTGTGGTTGCTTTATCTCATTATTGCTCAATGAGTTTGGATAGGCATGCTTTTCTATTGGAAGTGGCTTTTTTGTGAACATTCAAGAGAGATCATAATGAAAAAAAAAAAAAAAACACACCAGACTTGCAAAGACTTATAAAGGGTAAAATGCAGTTAAGAAACACTTGTGTTTCAAATCACTAAAATGTACTGGGCAATTTTCACTTACAAAGTTGTTCAAACTTTTAATAAAAAGCAAGTTAAATGATCATAACTCTTCTATTTGTGGGAAAGGGATGGAGGAAGAGAGTTATGGGGTAGAGGTGGGAAGAGAGAAAATTCAAAGCAATTATATATTGGCTTTATAGATAGGGTAACTATTGTGGAAAAAGCTCTTAATTTTTATTTATTTTTTACTGGGGTATTCCGTGGAAATGTTAAAAACACTTTGTTTTAGGTTTTATTTTGTTGCTAACTTAGACATACAGATATGTTTTAGATCTGAGGAGAATAATTACTGAAACGCAGAGAATAGAAGCGATATATATATATTTTTTTTCAATTAACATTCAACAATTAAATTTTAATATGGTCAGGGAATTGTTCAGATCCTTTTGTATAGGGATACTGCACCTTTAATTATCTGCCCTCTGGTGCCAAGCCTTTTCTTTGAGTGCTTCCATAAAAGCTTATTGCAGCTAGTTATTGAGCAAATTAGTACTTGAGTTTTGGTGAAAAATGTCTTTATTAGTCCTAAAACCAGAGTCACTGTGCATTCCCAGAAGGCGTGATTTTGTTTGATGAATAAATCTAGTAATTATCCTGCTGTTAGGGCTGTACCACAAATGTCATAAGCAGATAAACAGAGGGAGTAAGCCTTCCGTAAATTCTCTAATTATCTATGTTGGACTACTTATCGCCTGCAGATGATTTATGAGCATATTGATATATCCTTAAGTATGTTCATTTGAGTTCACAGATGCAAATAATTAAGGCACTAGTCATTTACAAAGGAGGCTTCAGGTCAGGGTCATTTCATTATAAGATTTCAGCCAGGCTTATACTATAAAATAAGATACAGATATAATCTACTTGACCGGGATATTTCCTAAGAGATATTTAATTTTCTTTCCTTTTCTCTTCTTTAGATTTTATTTTCACCCATTATTTTTGTTAAATAAGACTCAATTTTCCTACATCACCGATTTTATTTCAAGAAATATTAACTGAACTATTTTTAAAATATCTAAGTTGCTTGGTAAATTGATCACTAGGAAACATCAGAGATTCTTTAAAACATTTAAAATGTCATTTTAAATTTTGTAGAACATGTTCTTTAAATACAGGTGTCTTATTTTTTCTTTGACTTTTTCACTTGAGGTCATTGATTTCTTCAACTGCAATTTTATAAAAATGTTTTCTTATACTAATGGTTTTATTGACTAAGAAATCAATTGTATAAATACCTCCAAAATAATATTCTATTTAGTATTTAAAGCTAATATACCTGTACATGATAGGAAAAAGAAGTTACTCTGAAAACTTGAAGGTGAACATTTAATAAAAGTAATTTGATACTCGTTCTCCAACACATTCAATTACAAACAGTTTAAGAAGATGAATGATCCTAAGATATATGTCAGTACTTTTTGAGCTGTGATGTTTGGAAGAAAATATACCAATTAAGGAAGATTACAGACATATATATCATATATATAATTTTTTTAATTTGTACAAAAACAAAGAAAAATAAGCATGTAAAAACATTTTTTTTTGATATTACCAAAATCAAGATGCTAAATAGAATCATATAGATGCAATCATCTATATCTCCTTGAGTATTTGATTTATGTGTAAGGAAGGAGTCTGTTTCTGGCCAAATCCTTATTTAGGTGAGGTGTAGCTACATGATTTTTGAAGAAGGGTACTGACAGTGTTCTCAAGGGATTTATTTCAGTTTCAGGTCAATATATTTCTCATCTGATAAGAACAAATTAGAAATTTATGCACACTTCAAAAAAATTGAGGTCATTCCAGTAATCTCAGCCTGAGAGGGACAATGGCTTTAACCTCTACAATCAATCCAGTCTACACAGAGCCCTTTGTAACATTTATTTGCCTCTTGATATGGAGGCAGATTCTTAGCAGAATTGCTATCAAACGCAAATCATTATTATCTGAATTTGGTAAATCAAGGGATGTTTCTGTTGAATATATCAACGTGGCATTTCACTAACCTGCCCTCATAAAATGACTTCTTCTCTTGCTCTTGTGTGCTTTTTCCCCTCCCAAAACATATTCATGAATATCTATCTCCACATCGTCGTCTTCCCTCTCTATACGGTCCGGATGTAACATCACATTCATTTTGTTGGAATTCAGTACATCAGACTTGATATTCTTTCTCTTCCATCATAGACTAAAATGGTTCAGTATTATAAAGCCTATTAAAAAAAAAAGCCAGTCAGCTTTTATTTTGGCTTGTCTGTAAAGATGCCCTGAATGCTAATCCACTTCTAGAAATTATCATATCATAAATACAGAACTCCGTAAATACAGAGCTCCAGAAATGTGTTTTATCGTATGGATAGTTTATCAATAGTAGGTCGTAAAAGCTAAGACTTAGAATTAGAGCTCACAAAAATCACTTTTTTTAGCATTCATATGCAAAAATTGACATTTTTACAAGTATTACAACTTTGAAAATTTCTCTTGGCAAATTGTTTTTGCAGATTTTCTGTAAATTAGGTGAATATGTCCTTAACAGTAGTTTGATATTATCAGGAAATTTATATATATATATATATATATATATATATATATATATATATATATACACATACATACATACATACATATGATCACTGATTTAAAATAAAATCCTATAAGCTAGTACTTTAAAAGGTAGACTTTCTTCAACTATTATTTCAGCCCATATGAAATTATGCATCTAGGAAAAAAAATCTTTTAGAAATTAAAATATTTCACACTTTTTAGTAAAGTTATATGACATATCCAAGATCATGCTGCTAGAACATTAGCATGTAAGCCTTCTCAGTCCCAATTCATTTTCCCATATAGCATTGTGTCTAATATACTCCCACTCTTTAGTATATATTCCCACTCTTTAGTTCTCCACACATATACTTTACACTCACTCATCAGTCTCTTGACATTTATTACATAACTCTAGAAATATTAAATATTCTCAAGTTATTAATAGTTCCATTTCTAGAGCATTTAGTTTTTGTTTTGTTTTGTTTTTATTTTTGTTTTTGTTTTACTTCTAATTGCTCTACAAAACTGGTAAGAATAGAGTTTCCTTCAATTATAGAAATTGAACTTTGTATTTCACATTTCAAAATATGGCCATCAATAAGTATGTGTTGAACATATTTTTTGAATGACTTAAATATACAACAATTGTTTTAATATGCATTCAATTTTACATAGCTACTCTCTT
This sequence comes from Rhinolophus ferrumequinum, assembly GCF_004115265.2. Classification (NCBI taxonomy): domain Eukaryota; kingdom Metazoa; phylum Chordata; class Mammalia; order Chiroptera; family Rhinolophidae; genus Rhinolophus; species Rhinolophus ferrumequinum. The sequence continues at coordinate 60,536,765 of NC_046290.1, forward strand.
TTATATAATTTTATTCCATCTCTCATTTTTATCTATGTTGCTATAAGTAGAACATATACAACGTGTATGTTAGGATGTGGCAATTTTTTAATAAAGGGCCAAAATAAAGCTGGTATTTTCTTCTGAAAAGTGTATATTATGTTTTGTTATATATTTATATGCAAAATGTATATTTTAGAAATATAGCTTATCTATGTTATATAATGCATATAGATATGTATATGTGCATTTATGTATGTCTGTCTACATATCTATATAGCTATGTATTGATTTCAAAACTATCTTTCTTCAGTGGAATTATTAGTTTCTGAGCAAGCATTTTTATTTTTGAGAAGATGAAGAACAAAACAAGCAGTGGACAATTGCAGTGTGCCTAAAATTGTGCTGAAACTGTGCTGTCTCAGGTAATTGGGATAGACTCTATCCTGTGTGCCTGAAATTATTTCATGGAAATCTTTAAAGATTAGCTGTGCAGGACCATGATTCTACTGTTTGGATGGCAGCCACCAAACTACTGGATAGCGGGGAGGCAGTGAACTAACTGTCCTACGGATGTCAAGGAGCTCTAAGGCAATTCTTTTTCTATTTCTGAAGTGGACTTCTTAGGATTGGCATCAGAATATTTTCATCCCTGGACAAATCCTTGGAAGAAATAATTTAGTCTTCATTCTTAGCTTAAGGAGTCCCCACAAATTCCTGAATATTTTAGTTCTCTTTCAGTGCCTGTTGTTAAATACAATGGAAAAGAGGAAAAATATGTGAGAAATAATAGTGTCATCGAAGTGCTCGCATTGTAAAGTAGATTGTAAATGATTATTTCCCTTTCAGACTCACTCCCATACAGATACACTCTCATACAGAACACCCTTTCATTTAATGTTGGTGCCTGAAACTGGGAATGCATAGAGAAATAGGTAAATAGCAGTTTTTCTATGTGGTCATTAAATCACTGTCAACAGCTTATTTTTATGAGTAGTAAATTTACTTTCAAATTAATCCCAGTGAGGAAAAAGAATGCTAGAATTTAAATAACATAAAATAGAATCAGATCCTGTTGGACCTGTGATAGGACTATTAACTGACCTACAAGGATAAAAGCACAAAGGTAGATATCTAATTCCCTGCTCCCTGCCCAAGTGAACATTTTTCAAAAGAGCTAACTAGTTAGAATCATTGATTTTCCTGTTCACTATTCTCTGATTCTCACCAAGGTTTGAGCGTATTCCTAACGACACGACTTCATTAAATATCAGTTTATCACAAAGGAAACATGTCTAGGAAGGAATTAAAGGGAAGTTCAGGAATACAACAAAATAATTTGCAGTTTTTATAGTAATCTTGTTTATGTCTGAAAAAGTTGTACTTTCATGTTAGGTATAGAACGTTTTTCTAATTCTATTGTCTACTTCTGTGACATTGAAGACTTTTTTTCCTTTTCTTTTCAATGAGAACTTTATATAACCTTGTTGGAGAAGTACATGTGTGTTACTTGTTTTAAGATCATTGCCTCTGAATTTCTATTTGATAATTAAAAAAAAACACAAAAAAACGGTAAAAGCAATACCCCAGTGCAACTCATCATATCATCAGAACACTGAGAATTGTGCTTCCACTTTATTTATTGAAAAATTACATAACATGACTATCTTTTACACACAAACAAAAGTTTTTATTGGTTTACAAAGCTGAATATTATAACTATTGCCAGCATATTCGTCATAATTTCTCCAGTTTTTACAAATTTGTTTGTTCATTTGCATTTACGTTTTCCTCCAAAACTATCAAACTTGAGATGAATCAACATTTAGAAGAGAGTTAAAAAAGAAATAATAATTTTTATTCTCTTAAGACTATACACTTTTGTCTACTGAACAATGGGAAAAGCCATAGGTAAATTTTAAAATTTGCCAGTGTTTTGTATTCTCGAGGATTTACCCTCAAAGCTAGTTATTTAGCATTAGGTCATCAATAAACCATGTATGAATTGGTCAGTATATGAGATGTGTTTTGGATTTTACAATGAGTTGAGTCATTTCAGTTTAGCTACTTTGAATTCTGTGATTGGATGCAGTCTTGCATATGGTAAGAGTGTGAGAATATAAAATGACATAGAAATTGGAACCTTGTTAGATGTGCAGACACTAGCTGAAAAAAAAGTCCCTTTGTATCATATTAATTTGTTCCACGTGATCCATACTCCTAAATGTTTACAGTACTTTTAAAATTTATTTTTTTGACCATGAAGTACTCATTTTTGAAAATGCAGAAAAGTTGAATAAAAACCACCAATCTACAACCGCGAAAATAACCAGTCAAAATCTTAGTGTATGGCCTTTTAAAAATATTTTATATATTATATCACAGGATCTTGCACTATACCTGAGTGTCAGACTTGTGAAAATAAACAACTGCACTTTTTATTAGAAGTACAGTATTCATTATACAAAGTAATTTCTAACTTTTTATCTATATTCAGACATCTGACTTGTTCTCAGCTTTTTGTTTTTACAAATTTATTTCACACATGACTGTTGCATATGTATTCCTAATTTGTTAGACTTTATTTTTTGTATTGTTTTACATAAAGAAGTTATTAATATTTATAGCCTAATACAAACATATACTGACAATATATTTTAAAGATTTAAATTGTAATTGCATTCAGATCCAACTTTCTGTATCAGCAGAATAGAAATTTTTCTGTTATTTGGAAACTACAGAGACTGCTTGTGTGTTATTCCCATTATCCCATGTTGCCTACAAGTTCACTAAAGAAACACTTTCTACGTTAAAACACTGCTTCCTGCCAGTATTTCATTAAATTATTATCAATCAGTAATCTGTTAGTAGAAATTAATTTATTCAGTGTTTCTTCCTGACAAATAGAAATCAGTGCTGAGGAAACAGAACATTTGTCAAAGAGGAGAGAAAGAAAATTTCACTTTCTCGGTGTGGGAAAAAATAACAAAACAAAACACTTTGTTGGACTTTTGTGAGGAAGAGGATAACATGAAGAGTCAATGTTCTTAGTGAAAAGGAAATATTCTGAAATAAGATGAGTCTAGAAATGAGAGTTCATGTAAAATAAGCAAGCAAACAACGATGACAGCAAAACCTTCACCCTTTTCTATCCTGTTGAAATTTGTTTCTACTTGTCTGAGAAAACTAAGGAAAAGCAAACAATATATTCTTACCTGTTTTCATTGTATTCATTATCTAATAAGGGTAAATGAAAATAAGTACAGGTATCACAAAACTTCACAAATCTACATAGGAATATAGACTATCTTGCATGTTTTAACATGTGTCAATGATTAATCTAAAGCAGACATTTTCTTACATAGATATGTCTCTTTCATTCTCAGAAAGGTGCTACACACTAGATCCTTCATGTTCCACTGACTTCAGAATTGTTTTATATGTTTTATCTGTGCTGTGTCTTCAGAGTTTTATTTAAGTGTCCAAACAGATCCCTTAAAGAAAACATGTAGAAGCCATAATTTCTTGTCCCTACCATTTTATCAAAAGACCACGATTCAAGTCATCCTTTATCATCAATGAAAATTGATTGGAAAAGTTCTGTATATTCTCTGATCTTCCTTCCCATCATGAAATGTCATTTTGTCACTGTACCATTAAGCTTATGCTCCACCATTCTTCTGAAAATGTTCTCATGAAATAACACATTTCCAAATTGGCACTCATTTTCAGGTCTTATCCCCAATTAACTTCTCTGTAGCTGTTAACCTTCTTCCACTACTTCTTGGAATTCTGTCTTTGGGTTCTGGTCACTTTCTCCTGCTTCTCTTTCTGTTACCCTGATCATACTTTCTCAGTCTTTTCTGGTTCCTTCTTTCCTATCTGCTGTTTAAATACTGATAATTTCTAGAGTTCTTCTGTGTTTCACTTCTTGTACACGATGTCCCTGTAATTTCATCTACTACCTTCCATTTGTTAATGATGTCAGATTTTGTTTCTCTTGTATCATCTTCTCTCTTGAACACATTACCTGTATTTCTACCAGAACAAGTGCATACCCTGCATTTGAAAAATAAAATTTGTATTACCTAACAATATTTAATCTTCATCCTGTTTCCTCTGTCTCCAAGCTAGAAACATTGGGATCATTCTCGGCTAATCTTTCTCCTTCACTCCCTATATTTAACCAGTTGCCAAATTCTATTGCTTCTACTGCAGAAATAGTCCCAATAACAGATTCTTCTCATTCATTGTTGATGTCCTAGCCTCATTAAAGCTTTCTATATGGAGAAATTACTACTTGTCTGGGATAGACTACCTTGCATTTTTGTTAAGGAGACATACATGTTAACTGGTAACACTGTGTGTAGAGGTGACACAAGGTACTTTGGAAAGATAAAGACATTACCCAACTTGCCTATTTTTGTTAATCTGGGCTATTGCAGTAGCCTCCTCACTTCTTTTTCTATCAGCAAAACCTCCTCCTCTTGTCCATTATCCTTCCTTTATGTTGCAACAAGAGAGAGAGAGAGAGAGAGAGAGAGAGAGAGAGAGAGAGAGAGAGAGAGAGAGAGAGAGAGAGAGAGAGAGAATGTGTGTGTTTGTCCTGAAGAAACAATGTATTCATTTTTCCACACAGATTAAAAATCTCTTCTAGGCTCCTATTGCCTAAACAGGAACTCATAATCTGGGACATTGAATCATTGAATGGGTTTCAGGTGTCCATAAAAGCCCATGAGGATAAATGACAAACTGTGGGTATACTCATATGTATGTGCATTTCTGGAGGAAGGTCATCAGATACTGACCCACAAAAGTTAAAGTACTACTGACCAACAATGTAAAACAAGTTTTTGAAGGCCTATACATGCACTTGTAAATTGGCCATTTTTTATTTCTCAGCTACTCTTCCTCGTTCTTCCCATTAATTGAATCTTTCCCCAGACAAAACTTGTCACCACTTCCCAAAAACTCTCAATTTTTTTTTTTTTTCAATGCTTTGTACCTTTGTAAAGACTCTTACACAACTTGGAATGGCATTCCTCATCACCATGACACATTTCTATGAGGTATTAAGATTAATGAAACTATTCCTATAACGATCTCCTGGAGTGGTTGTCACTAGTTTCTTCCTATATTATAGTGTTTTTCATCTATATTTGAAAAGATGTTCTTTGTTAAGTTCACGTATGATATAATCCTCCACGACTTTGTGATAGTTCCCATTGACTGTTTTTCTAATGAGGGACGAGCACATCTTCAAACTTTTTTAGTGCTTTGCTTAGTATGTTGTCTAATGCATGAAAGTTTCTCAGTATAAGTTAGCTGAATGAATTAATAAATGTAAAGGAAATTTTAAGGCTATTTCTTAACCAAGACCACATTTCTGATATTAATTCTGGTGAGAGGGGAATAAAGCAAAGCATAGGCACTTTAGCAGGAAATGACATATTTAGATAAAGAAGTAAATTCTTGAGTTTATAAATATGATACCCAGCTTGATTCAGAGTGTGTTAGGAGTTCTGAGAGAAAAATGAAAATTATCAGTAAACTATTGGAGGAAGATAGTTGTTCAATGGTTGGATTCTGTACCCTTGTTTTTCTCATCATTCCACAAATATATTTAGTAAAGTCACTACATACTAAATAGAAAGAAACTTATTAATAAGTGATTTGAAAGCCAATAAAGATGATGTTATAATAGGAGTAAGGCATTTAAAATCTGGAGTAAAGCCATGGAAATAATGAGAATAATACAATGCCTAGACATTTACAGAAAAAAAAATCATTTGACTCCAAAGATGGTTGGATATGAGAAGAGACAAACTGAAGATGATACCAATGTGGAAGTCAGCCATACTACCTATAGTATTAAGAATGATGGACAAAATGTGTTTGTGTGGTTGGGGGAGGGAGGGACCAACATAATGAAATCTTGACAACCCTGTGAAAGACTCAACATAAAATATTGGATAAAAAATTGAAATTTAGAGTAACTTTCTTTTAAAATAAGCTACAGTGTTAATGTTTGCACATCAATAAATGCAGGACTACATAATAAAAAAAATGTGATAGTCATCACCCGTATGTCATTTATTAAGCCTTTATTATGTGTTAGGAATGGCACTAAGCATTACATCCTTCATTGCATAACAACCCTATGGGATAGGTACTATTATGATCCCAATATTGTAAATAGAGAATCTAAGGCTTCAAATGGTTAAGAAACGTGCCCCCAATCACACAGCTAGAAAGAGGCCAAACGGGAACTTGGATATGGGAACCGTTATCCCAACCTCCGTGTTTTCAATTAGTACCATTATATTGCTTCCCTCTTTAGCTATTAGACTGACATTTCCACATTTTTTTCCTGTTTACGATTTTAATAGCATTTTAATAATGCATTTTATGTTGACATAGCTTTATTAAAGATTATATCCAACCCTTTAGAAAAACAGTACAGAAATGCTTCTGTTCTCGTGCATTACTGAGAGTTTGTTCTTGACTGTTATGTTTTCATTTGAATACTTTTATTTTAAAATTACAATGGAAATACATAACTATATCTTCTATCTTGAATAATGTTTGAACTTTTTAAAGCTCCTTTAATGGGTATTCTCCCCAAGTATATTTGTTTTTAGCTCAATATTTATAACTTTACATAATTTTTGTGGAGTGACATTTTAAAAATAGAATATTCAGTTTTTACTTAACATTTTGATTTGTGCAAGCAATCTGATATTTGAGTTCATTTTCATTCCAAAGTTTCTTTAAGACTAATTATGTTGTGTGTGTGTGTGTGTGTGTGTGTGTGTGTTTGGAGTTAATAAGCTTAGATACTAGGGGGGAAAACAGTGAAAAGATTATACCACAGATAATTAATAAAAATCAATTAGTTTGTTAATGAGTACTCTGTCGGTACCCAAGGTGGCTGAAACCAGCTGGGGGAAAGAAATCAGGATCCCTGAATAGAACATTTAGAATGCCTGAGTCCTGCTGAGAATTCAAGAGGAAATAACTATAAGAAGCACTCCTTGGGTTAAAACTGGCTAAATTTCCTCTTGAGATTGCAGTTCCTCCAGCTAATAAATCTAGTAAAAATGTGATTCACCTTTAGTGTATGCCATAAAGCATTTTCTGAGGCCTTAAGTACATTGCTCACTGTCCTGTATTAAAAACAAACCCACAGTTGTAAATGTCAATGACTAAGAATATTAGAGCCCTTTGCATCTTTCTTATGTGAGTAGAAAAGCTGGAGTACCCATTACTTCTTCTATGACTTTTTACATTGTATTTATATAAATGGCAAAAGTCAAACATGAGCTGACAAGGCAATACAACATCTGTCTTCCAATGGTCCTTGGACAAAAAAAAAAAAAAAAAAAAAAGCAGAAAATTCCAATGATAGCAACTGACCTTCATAGAAAGTTTTGCAGAACAACCCATTCTTCACATCGTTAATTATATTTGTGTTAAGATCATTCCCTCTCCAGCATAAGTAATTATGGATCATTTATGGGAGTACTGAAAAAGGGATCGTTTACATAAAAGCAAATTGATTCCATTTGATACATCTTCTCTAAGGATCGAGGAAGAAAAAATAAAGGTATTCTAGTAGACCTAAAACTTTTCTATGAAATTATATATATATGTTTTATAATAAATAAGCATGTTTTCAGAAATTGTTATGAATCTAAATATGACTGCTAATGGGGTAAAAGAAAGTCTAAAAGATGTTTTTAGTATAGGTTACTTTTTATAACAAACCTATTCCAAATTCTGTGAGGTGTATTTGTAGTATAGAGTAAGAGGTGTAAAATTTCCGTTGAAAACTTTTACCTAATAACTCCCTCTGATAATGAGTTAGAGTCCTAGGAGTAAAAGATCATTGATTTGACTTATTGAGCTTGTTATCTTTCATAGGTAACATGCTCCTCAAATTATCTACACAATTTCTAGGTAGTAAAATAAAGAGAGCACATACATTGGTAGGAGGAAAAATAGACAAAATGTATACCCAAAAATTACTTTTTTAGTAATTTTGACTATTTTTAGTCAACTAGATAAGTTAATGCCTTTTTCCCCTTAAATACACTTTGCTACAATTTCCTTTATAAAATGCCTGACTATGTGCTTAAAAACCACATTTGTACAATGAGCAAAAATGGTATCCACACTCATTTAAGTAAATCGGATTATGCTTTTCTTTATAGCACTCTCTTAATATCAAGATTTTTCCTCTAGTACATTTTTTTAATTTCCTAGGAGGCAACAGTAATAGTCTCAGTTCCATAACCTTGCATTTCTTTTAATGCATGGGATTTTTCAAATGTTCTGGCTTTGGGTACATATAAAATACAATTAAGCTTTATTTCAAAATATGTTAAAATGAACACATCTTGCATTTATTTTAGGAATATAGAGATATTTACATACAAATAAGTAATTCATCTGTGAATAGGTAAAATTTTAGAGCACATATGTTGTTAGATTTATCATTTCCCTTTAACCTTTCAATTCCATCAAGAAATTGAATAACATTCCTCACACTCATTAGCTAGTTGTATGATTTTTCTCATCAACTAAAAGGAAGCAATTTTTTTTTTTTTTGAAGCTGTTTCTTAGTTTTTGGAAGCCATGTGATTCCAAAGAGATAAACTGGCCCGACCTGTGGGATGGTGTGGGTATCTTTCTAACTTTATTCCGAGGTACATGGTCCCATGACAAATGGCCGAGTTACCTCAAACTTACTCCAAAATTAAAATTTAATATAGAAACTTAAATTTTTAGCTTCTGAAATGCATTTCTTTTTTGGTCTTTAGGTGTCACATACATTTATGTAAGCAGTATCTGATTTTACACCTTTTCTTTAAAAATGAGTAAATTCAGGCCCTAAATTCTTAATATTGTGACTTATGATTGAACCCATGGGCTCTGACATTGGAATGTTTATATTTAAATGCCCCCTTTATCACTGAATACTTCGATTAACTGAATACTTCGATTAACTTGTGTCTGGGCTAGTTCATCTGAAAATAAGGATAATAATAACTATCACATAGGGCTACTGTGATGATTAAGACAAGTTAAATTTTTAGAGAACATCATAGTGTATTGTAAGTGACATATAAGTGTTTCAAAATAAATAATTTAATCATGCTAATGCACTCAAAATAGATAAACCTTTCCTTTGAAAAACTGCCAACCAGTGGAGCTGCTGGAGGTAAACATTTATTTCTTCATTTGATATTAAGTGTTACATTGTTCATTCAACAAATTGTGGAACCCTTAGCATATGCCAGGATTAATGTTAGCCGCTGGAGATAATTAGAAAAACAAAAACAAAAACAAAAAGCAATACAGTCTCTACTCACAGAGTTACCTTCTGGTTGAAGAGATTGAAACATGCATATAAATAAATAATTAAAATACAATGTGATTGGTGCTATGAAATAGTGTTGGAAAAGCTATAAATTTGCACTTGCAGGAAGGCCTCACAGAGAAGTTTCAATACTCCTTGAAGTATTAATAGAAATATTTCTAGCGAAGGAAGAGGAAAAGCCATCTTCATTAGTGCCAGCAGAAAGGATGGATGACACTACTACTTCTTTAGCTCTCCTTTCATGCTTTCTCATTCAGGGACCAGGTTACAGGAGCAGCCCAACGTGGGACATTCCCACTCTCATGCAAAAAGGAAGAGCAAGGGGGTGAGCCAAACCATGTATTGACATTTCCAACTTCTGTTCAGATGTGGCATCTGTCACATCTCCATATTCTGTTAACCAGAGGAAGTCACGTGGTTAAGCCCCAAATCAAAGAGGTAGTGATCAAACTACTACATATTTCTCTCTCAAGAGTACTGGAGGTCATATGAAAATAAGAAGGTACTATAATCTCTTTGTGGTAAGAAAGGGAGTGAAGAATTGTGAACCATAATATAAGCTATCACAGCCATTTGGGGAATTGTGGGAAATTTGGCATGGTCGCAGTGCAGACTATAAACTGTACAGTGAATAGGAAGAGACAAAACAAAAATGATGAATGCTGCCAGAGTGTGAAATCTTGTGTATCTTGGTGAAAACTTTGACTTTACCCATGATCAGAAATGCATTTTTGGAAATATGACCCTGGCTAAAGAGTAAAGGAAAGCCTGGACAAGTAGAAAATGGACACATAAAAGCTAATTAAGGTCTGAGATATAATGGTAGTGGGAAGATTGTAAAAGAAATGCAGAATGTCTAGAGAAGAAGGTAGAATTGACAGAACCAGACCAGCTATAGAAGATGAAGAGTAAGAATTTGGAAAGACAAAAGTAAAATTACGAAGGTTCTAGCTTGGATGGCTAAGTAATGACGTTGAATAAGCTAGAAAATATGGAAACATTTAGTTATTAGTGGAGAAGTGGGATTATTCTGTCAAGGTCAGGGTGTAGAGAAGATGAAAGGAGTTTTCAGAAATTGGAACTTCTGAGCTGACTTCACAGAAAAATGAGTGGCTGTAGAATAGAGTATTTCAGCAATATATCACAATGCATTAAAAAGCATGCCATATTCAGAAATTTTAGAATAGTTTTGGCTACAAAAATGATATAGACAAAGATGAAAATAATGAAATAGTCAAATATACTTGAGTCTTAGGTTTCTTCCTTAATTTTCCATCTCAGAATATCAGAGCACATGCAAACTAAGAATGACATAAGTCTAACAAAAAGGACAAGGGGTACAGTTTTTACTAATTGGTTAAACTGAAGGTTAAAGCTCAACTAGAAATCATTAGATTCATGAAATGAGTTCTGAAAATGACAAGAATGATTAGAAATAAATAATAAATTTAAAGTATTTTCTTTTAATTTTTGAACTTAAATCTATTGGCTATTGCTCTTAGTTTTGCTTTTTTAAAAACAATTGCACATTTTATTTTAGAAATGTAGAAATAGTCACACAGAAATTGGTATCAGTAATTAGTGCTGTGTCTCTGTATTAAGTTAACTTTCATGAGTATGTAGATCATTTCATGTTCAATTTAGTTGATACAACCAGAATCAATATTAATACTGTAAATATCACATGCTATTCTCATATAATGCTAATATAAGGAACAGAATAACATTTTGTAAAGGAAAATGTTGTTGTAATAGATTTTAAAAGGAGGCCCGCTGGCTAGTCTGAATAGAAATGAGCAGGTCAGCAAGTCTTAATGGGTTTCAAACAATCTAGAGTGAGATTCTCTGCTTAACATTTCCAGTAATTCAGTTTGAAAAATTACTCAATTAATATTAATTTCTCAAGGTCTGACTCAAGTTTAGTTGTGAGCAACTAAACTCATAAACACTAAATTACAAATCATGGTGTTCATTTATCACTTCCAAGAAACTAGTAGTTATTTACATATGATTCTCCTTTTTGTTCAAAACTACTTGAGAGAATACTGTGTGCTTTGCATCAAAGTAAAAAAAAAATATAATAAAATCACGTGAATAGCTATCAAACTAGCTAAAATGGACAAATACCATTCTGTAATCTGAAAATAATTTTATCTATGTACCCAATATTGATTGAATTCCTGAGTCCCGTTCCAAATACAGTGACTCAGTTCCAGGGATGGGACCAGAAATCTAATAACAGTGTCCAGTTGATTCTTACCATGAGGTAAGTTTTGGAAACACCGGCATGATAAATCATCACATGCTTCTTAATTCCCCTTTTCAAATATGGTTCATGAAGATTTCTGACTTCTATTATCAGGTTGTTAAGGTAAAAATTTATGTGAATTATAGCTTGTTCCTGAGAACACTTGTTAACTGTTATGATTTATCTGAGAAATAAGGATATCTCCTGATTTATAGAAACTTGGTCTTTGTAGTACCATGGTTACACATCATATACTGATGGGTTATTTTGCAGATAATTGGTCTCTTTTATTTTGGGTGGATACCAACCATTTTAATTTCAAAGGTAAATTTTGTCTGACCTGTACCTAAGTATAGGCTATATTTCATTATAGTTGACAATTAGTAAACTACACATCTGCAATAGCTTATCCAAAACCCTTACCAATTGATGTGTTTCAAAATTCAGAATGATTCAAAATTTAAAAAAAAAAGAAAGGTGAAACATATGCTATATATTACATTATACACTCAGTGTAGTGATAATAGATGGAGAAAAGAGTGTGCGCATGTGTGTACGTATCCTTCTGTTTTTGGTTCAGGTCAAGTTCTTCAGGTCAAGTTCTTACCAAGTAAGTCTGCTGTGTCTCACTTGAGGAGAATCTTGAGTTCTTTTATTGTTGCTGTTGTTTTTCTGACTTTGGAAAAATAGCTGGCAGATTGTAGACCTATGTAATAGTAATGTAGTAATGAAAGGGGTAAGAGAAGTGAAATGAATGAATGCCTTCAGGTTTTAAAGTGTCTTTCATTTATTTCTTAATGAAATATGAGTCCATGGTCCTACTTTGTGCTAGGTACTGCAATTCTACATGAAGACTACAATCATAGCTTTCTTTTGAATAATTGATTTGTGAATTTTTTAAAACTATTGTCTTATCATTTGGAAAAATGCAGCTACGTCTCACCTGGGATGTCCATTTTGCAGTATGTTTTTCCAAATTTGATCAAGATTAATGAGCTAATTTTTTTCCTGGAGACTTTTACTTTAGTTTCAAAGAGACTGGAGAAGCCCAAGGGCCTGATCTCCTGTGCCAATAGCAAGAACAGTAGCAGGCTTTGCTGAAATTGATTATGAATGTCTCCAGCTACTGGCAAAGCTGACGTACAGCCTGTCCAATCCATGTGAGAATAGACTAGAAATTAAAATGAAAGCAGGACATGGCAAAGGTAAAGTGAAAGATTTTGCTATGAGGCTAGTGCTTTTGTCATATTGAAACATATCTATCACCCTACATCTGTGAGAATGTATTAAAAGGTTAATGAAGTTTTGTACCTTTTTTGGACTTATAACTAAATTGTCAGGTCAGCAAATACGAAGAATTTTTGTACTGTAGACTATCCTAGGACATTCTCTGGGGGTGGTGGGAAAGAGATGCCTTTACGATTTATTTCAGAACATCCAGTATCTTAAAACTGTTCTACACAATTTTGAGGCTGTTTCAGAGGAACTCGGTAGAACTAATCCTGTTTAAAAAGAAATTGGGAAGACTCAAGAAATCAAATCAGTGAGAAATCAAGACAATATACTACTATGATTTATATACAATTTATAGACCTTTGAATCAGATATTCACCATTTTAATAATTTCAGGGAGACAACTGCTTCACAGCAGTCTGTACTATAAGGCTCACATCATAAGACTGTGCATGTAATAGTGATACTGCCATGGGTTAAATGAGCAGAGCTTGAAGTGTTATTTTTTTAAAAAAATTGAAAGGTTGTGGCAGTAATAAAAAGGTTGAATGGTAATGCCTCTAATTGAACAGTAAGGCCTCTTCCCTATTAAGTCACTCTTTCATCTGTCTTTTTAATTATTTCATTATCATTTTGTACTGCAGTTCACAATGAAATGACCATTTGTGTTTAAGTGAAAGCTAATTATTAGGACTGAATTATTGTGCAGTTTATTGATCCCTATGGTGGATTAAGGGCTTTAAGTTCGTCTAGACAGAATAGTTAGCAAAATGACAAAAGGAAACATATAAGACCCTTGGGAAGAATCCCTACGCTCCATAAGCAATTAATGCCTGCCAGGTAATGGAATTTAAGTTTATACTAAATCCAGCAGAGCTTTGACATTTCAACTGCCTTATAAACACATTAGTCTAATGAATTAAGACTTATGAATTGTGTTTAGACACAAGTAGGAATAGTAAGCCCAGGATATTTTTAGCCATCCATTGATTGAATGAAAAATAGATCATTTTCTCTCTGAATCTGATGAAAAATGGAATGTGTTCTTCTTTGTGTTTATCTCTGTTCATTCTGTTCGCAGTTGATGGATGTGTATTAACAATTTCCATTTCCCAGAGAACACTAATCTCCCTTATCGATGTGCAAACTATGCAGTGATAAACCAAGAAAGGAAAAGAAAAATACGTATATATACAGGCATACCTCAGAGATATTGCAGGTTTGGTTTCACACCACTGAAATAAAGTGAATGTCACAATAAAGCCAGTAGTAATCTTTTTGCTGGTGGAAGGCTTGCCTTCAATTTGTAAAAAAAACACACCATCTTTGAAGTGCAATAAAGCAAATTGCAATAAAATGAGATATGCACATAGTACGTACACATAGTGTATGCACACATAGTCTATGTATATACATGTATATGTACAAAACTGCTGAGTAAGAAGCCAAACAACCCATTCATCTCAATCCAGCACTGAGTGATTTTTAAAGCAATATGTCATTATGGTGATGAACAAGCACCAGTCTGAGCTAATGATACAACCCACTGCTGTTATTTGTAAGAGCATGTTCTTGAGTGGACTTCAAGGAGACCTTATTCAATACTTTAGTTATGTGATTTTTTTCCTAAAGTGCCCTGTGTTCAAAGCTCTATTGACAACATTGGCATAAATAAGGGTTTTCAGAAAAATTGCTAAAGCTCTTTTGATATCAATAAAGATTTTGGCAGCAACTCTGGGAAACAATTACAAATCAATTAACACAAGTTGGTATTACTTAGTGCCAAGTTTAAAGCATTTTTCTTTCCCGTTTTAATTTTCATGCCCCCATAAATCTCTTTCAGTGTATTAACCATGATTATTTAAGGGTAAATAACAGATATTTAAGTTGTATACAATAGAAAAATCTGATACATTTAACCTGTCTAGACTTCTCTGAATTTGAAGTCAATTTTTCTGCTATGAAAATCTTGAACATTTTAAGAACAGCCTTCTTTGTGTCTTAAATATATATATCATGTCAAAGACTATTCAATGAAGGTGCGCCCATACCAGGGAGCCAAAGGTATAGTTTAAATGTTGAAGTTTATTTATACGAAATATATTTTAGATGCTCATTGTCTAAGTTTGAATTAAATTGAAGGCATTCATATGCACAAGATAATCTATTCAGCAATTGCAAAAATGTTTGCTTCCATTATATTTATGCCCAATTTTATTGCTTGCATTTGACAGTGGCAAAGTAGCTAATTTAATAAACAAGCATAAGTTTTTATAGCAATAATTATGGACTTTTATGGTATTTAAACTAGATTAATCAGTGAAGTATGATAAAATTGAAGGATTAAACAGACTGTGTGCATTTAAATATAAAATACTAATGGGCAAATCTTGCACGAGGCAATATTTGTTATTATGAAAATATAATAAAAGGATAATTGGTGGGGTTCTCTTTCTAGGAAAAAGATGGATTTTCTCGGCTTAAGTCAAATTAATGCCTAGGGAAATAGGGCATCCTTCTTATATGTAGACATGGTGCTACCTACGTGAGAGTCATTTGATTTTTAAAATCTGAAATAAAACTTATGCCTTACGTATGCCACTATATGACTGAATTAAAAGTACGCTAGAGAAAAAACATTCCAAGCATTTCTCTTAATTTTATCTTTGCAAAATTGCATATATGCCCCTGGCTATATATATTGAAATGCTGATTTATAATACATTTACATTGTTGGCAGACTTTGTTTTCTGTTGTGAAGAAAATATATTGACTCAGAATGAACAGTTATAAACTATTTTTACAGAATGCTTGAAGTTTGAATGCCCCAAAGGTTTAGAAGTAAAAGTTCGCATGAATAGAGTTAATTCATTTAACAAAAATAATTTTTGAGAATCTTACCCGTGATACGTGTATAAGAGTCAAAGTTAAATGTCATGTCTTCTAAACTTACAGATACTAATACTTTATGAGTTATCTATTACTGCATAACACATTACCCTAGAACTTAGCACTTTAAAATCACAAACAGTTATTACCTTATAGTTTGTGTGAGTCAGGACTCTGGGAACAGCTTAGCTGGCTCAAGGAAGCAATACAATAAAATATTTTCTGTTATAGATACAAGCCTCTATTAAGAGTCCTCACTGTTAATTCATCAGATGATGAATATTTGGTATGATGTACACTCATATTCCAAGAACTTGTTAAGCAATAGATCTGTGTTCTTTACACACCTTCGTTTTCATCCCTTTGTACTCATAGGAATTACAGTAACTTTAACCAACTTCATAAGGTGGATATAAAAATGTGTAAGAATGAGACGGGATTCCAAAGAACTTAGTCTCGGATGAGCATCCACGTGTCGAGTGGTGGCAACTCTGATTAGAGGATTCAAGCCTCGAAACAGTGGTTGGAACTAGAGAAACTAAAATACACACACCACTTAACCTCAGTTCTCCAAATCTAGAAATAATAAATAATAATATTAATTTTCAGACAATTATTGAGTTAATTGTAAAAATGTGCCTGTTAGTTACTACATCTTGACTTA
Source organism: Rhinolophus ferrumequinum (assembly GCF_004115265.2). Lineage (NCBI taxonomy): Eukaryota > Metazoa > Chordata > Mammalia > Chiroptera > Rhinolophidae > Rhinolophus > Rhinolophus ferrumequinum. The sequence goes on from NC_046290.1 coordinate 60,553,160, forward strand.
AATGATGCCTGTAATAGAGTCAAAGCAAAGTGATGTTATGTTATCAATTGAGGATAATGACAAAATTGGCTTCAAATCTCAGTTTCTTTAGAAGAGCTCTGATGGCAACCATTGTTTGTATTTTGCCAGTATTTTGGCATTTACTAACACACTCTGTTTTTAAAGATTAGAGTATATGAGCCTCAAAGAAGGAAGAACTATCTTCCTACAGAAACTATTGTGCATGGTAGCCTTTTATCAAACCAGAACTGTTAAACCTTTGGTTTTGAAGTAGCATATCATTGAGTAGCTCTTTAATATGCATATAAAAATGACATATACACTAATAAGCTCAGTTTAACAATGAACTTAATAATTGTCTGGAAATTTACATTGAATTAACAAAAGGTTTTTAACCACAGCAAAGATAAAGAAAAAAATTTTAATAAATATACTAGCAGTTAAACATTGAGAGTTTTCCTTCTGTAGCTTCAGGAAAAACTGAAACTTACTAAATATTTAATCAAGCAAATGGCAAGTGTATACGGTTACATGTTTTATAGTCATGCATGAGAAAATGAAAAGGAAGTATGTCATAGAGGTTAATCCAGAAGTAGAGTTAGATGTCATGGGTTTGAATCCTTGTTTCATTGCTTAGTAGCTGAAAGATATTTGAAAAGTAAAAACTTCTCTAAGACTCAGGGTAGTCATTGGCAAAATAATAATAACAATGGTATTTATTTCACAAGGACATTATGCAGCTTAAATAAATAATCTAGTGAATGACATTTAACACCTAAATATTAAAGGCCCTTAATACATTTTAGCTGTTCTCATATAATCAAATTTTCTTTTAAATAGCCTTATTTGGTTTTACTTTCTGCTTTTGTGTTTGTACTTTCTATTCATTAAGTAATTAACAGAAAGCTTAGGATAATTTTTAAAGAACATATACATGAGAAACTATATATAATGTGCTTGAAATGAAATTAATTCAATACTTTAATTCTCAGAGCACACTATAGCTACTCACATTATTCATTTGCTGATTTATTTTATTAAGTCAATACTTACTGGCTTCCTGCCATCTGCTAACTCACTAGGTAAGTCACTGGGGTTGTAGTGGTGAGAAAAACCAGACATGGTCCCTGCCCTCAATGAGTTTATTATCTTTCAGGAGATAAATCTATTAATCACATAAACAAATGGAAAACTAAAACTGTGACATGTTGGTTACAGATTTTTCTATACTCAAATTAAGAAGAAAATATTTCATGCTAGGAGTATTAAGTATCAACATGCCACAGTTTGCCAGTAGTATTAGTGAATTTTATAAATATGCATCTTTATTTAAATATATGGCTAAGTAAGAATGCATACAATATCTAGTTTAGTGACTGGTGAATAATCAGAATCTAATTTATTTTTCTATCATCTATTAATGATTATGTGCATATTTACAGGTATTACTTAAGAGGAAATCATCATTTGGGGCCATATTCAGTGTTAATCACAATATGCCTCCTAATACACTTCAAAGTGAGTTTTTACTACCATTATCGTGATAAATATATACTCTCAGTAGAGTAACATTTGTTGAGATGCTATACATAACTGCGGATAAGGGTTATTTTTAATTTTGATATATCTGTGGTATTAATATTCTTAATTAGTATAAAACAAAATGTCTAGGTGACTTTAAATATCAGAATTTAGACCCTTAAAATTCATTTAGTCTAAATTTCATCCAATTCCTGAATTGTCTCCAACTTACATATTTGGAATATAGTACAAAATTTAAGAAGAATTCAAATACACTTAAATAATAGATTGAAGTAAATGGAAAGATATTTGCGTTCTTAGGCAGGATAATTCAGCTTCATGAAGATTTGGTTCTCTTCAAAATAGTATATAAATCAAATGCAATCCCAATAAAAAATTCTATAGAAAAATAAATAATCAAGAATAGATCAGAGTTAGAGACCTGTTGGGAACAGTGAGAACTAAATGTCTGGGGAAGTAGGGAAGCCCTCAAGAAGACTTTTGAACTGGGCTTTGGAGGAAGACTGGGGATTTTACAGGCAAGATTGGGCAAAACATTCTAGGTAGAGAGAATCATGTATGAAAACATGGAGTCATGAGAGGCTTGGTTTGTTCAGGGGTGAGGCTAGAAAGCTGAGTTGGAGCTGTGAAAGGCAAATCAAGAAGTTTGGAATTTATTCTGTAAAGCATGAGACTCTAGTAGTAGGGGGCATTCAATGAATCACATAGACACAGTGATAGGTGTTATAGTTAGAGAGAGGGTAGAAACAGATGTCATCCTGGAGGTGGCTTTATTTTGGCGGGATCACTATGCTTCAGGATCTGGTTCTCAGTTTCGTAGACCCAAAATTCAATTTTTAGGGCATTTCAGCTGATTGGGTCCAGGGAGACTGACTTACTAATCAAACTTGGAAGAGACTGATGCATAAACTCAGGTTATTAACTGGCCGTGAGAAATGAAACTGCAGAATGACAGATGTTTCTGTCTTCTGGCCATTGTCTCCCCACACCCACCCACTTCTGGCCGGTGCTGGGTAATACTAACAAACTCTTGCTCCTCGATTCCTGTTTTTTTTTCTCAGTCTCCATGAAAACTAACCCTTTCTGTTAACATAATCTGTCCTCAAATGCTGTACACTGTTGTCAACAGTTGTTATTAATTGATGGAACAAATGATTCTGTATCTGTTAGGTGGGATCTTGTGTTTGTATTTGTGAAACTTAAAGAAGAGGAGGAATAGCTTTTCTAGAAATATACTATTGGAAAAAGGGATTCCCTTAAATTGGGTTCCTGGAGGAGGTTTGCAGATTCTAAGTGGTGGGTAATTTTGTGGCTCGGAGTGGTTGTGGACAGATGCATTGGAAGTTGCTCTGGGAGCAGAGGTCTATGAACTTCTGGAGAGGGTTGGGGACTTAGGGTTGTGTATGAAGGAGAGACTGATTCAAAATCTTTATCTTCCTTGCATATTGGAGACAGAAAAGAAAGTAGTAATTCCTGCTCTCTACTCACACCCTGGTCACTCAAGACAAGCTTTCCTATTGTATTGCAATCTTCATGAGGTTTGAGCTTCCTCTTACATTCTTTCTACTTCTGCAACACTGGAAAGAGTGGTGGACACTCAAGTTCTGAATCAATATATTTTTTTTACAGTAAAAAATTAAATCCAAATATACCAACCTATATTGTGGATTAATTTTCTTTTAAAAAAATAAAATCAATTACCCATGAATGTACAGAGTAGGACATTTAGGAATTACAGATAAGTACACAAAGGAAATAAGACTAACTGGTAAATTGAAAAAAAAAATTGTAGAATAGATCAGAAAACCCTGAAAGTAGCTCAAAGTAAAGGGTAATTCTACCAGATACTATGACATAATATATTAGGTTGGTGCAAAATTAATGGCGGCTTTTCCAATTATTTTTAACCTTTTAAACTGCAATTACTTTTGCACTAACCTAATATAAAGTCTCTATTAAAACAGTGTTAATTGAAACACTGCATATTTTGTACATTAACAAACAGTTCAGTGGAATAGAATGAGAACCCAGAAATAGATTCTAAAGTATAAAATGAAATGTGGTACATGACAAAATAAATAAGTGTGTGGGGTATGGAGGGGAGATAGACTTAAAAAAATTTTGTTGTGGTAACTGGATAGCCATTTAGAAAAATATAAATGGGTCACAAATCTATATTTAAAGTCAATGAAACCATAGATTTACGAGTGTAAAATAAAATGTAATTCCTTTATAATCTTGAAAAATGAAAAACCTTTCCACTATGATTCAAAATTTAGATCAGTTTTAACAGATCAGACTGATAAATTCAAATACATTTGAAAAAAAAAAAGGTCTGTTGTATGGGGGCTGAGAGAAGTTCTAAGCAAAATCGAAGTGATGTACTAGAAGAAAAGATTTCCAGCTTTGTTCATAAACAGAGGCATAGTATCCAAATAATAGCCTTTAAAAATTGAGCTCTTAAATTAATAGATAAAAGAGAGATAAATATGAGGATAAATTCAAAGAAAAGGAAGGCAAATGACCCATAAAAATATAAACAACACGTTCTCAGTGTCACTTACATAAAGAGAAATGTAAATAAAAATTACATTAAAATGCTACTTCTTACTATGTAAAGATTGGCAAAAATCCAAAAGTTTGGCCACAAGCTCAGCTGGCAGAAATTTGGAAAACAATCATTCTCATGAATTGCTGATAAGCATGGAAACTTACATAAATCCACTAGAGGATTGTTTGATACTATCAAAAAAAATAACATATGTATTTTCCTTTTGATCCAGAAATTCCATTGATTGGAATCCATCTTTAAGGTAAATCTCCACAAATATAAAGTAAATACACACAGGCTTTTCATGTAGATTATTTGTAAGAGCAAAACGTTGGATGCCAAATGTTCATCAAAAGGGGACTGTGGTACACCTTCAAGTTTATCAGCCTGTTTGTATAAATTCAGGTGTTTTTGTTTGTTTGTTTGTTTTAAAGATAAAAAAATAATTCTGTCTGCACCACTGTACATTGTGATGCTTTTGCTTCTTCCTCCATAAAACTAATAATTTTAATGCTTAGATTGGAATTTTGTGCGTTATATTTTTACATGTTATCTTACTTAGTTTTAAATTTCTTTTCCTCTGTATTCTAGAAAAGTTTCTCAAATTTACCCTCTGTACCACTGACTTGATTTTCTGTAATGAAATCCAATTGGGACTACCTCCAATCTTCATGAGTACTTTATGTGGATTTTTATTATGCCACTCTTACACTGCCAACCCCCTTTCCATCGTAACTCAGTCAGTTTTATCCTTAAGGCTTTTCACTTTTGCTTCCTATAACTCCTTTTTTCTTGAATTATTTTGAGGACAACAAGCTGCTACTTGCTTTAAAAAAAAAAAAAAAGGCATATACATTTATTTTTCTTGTGAGGGCTAGTATTTTCAAAGTATGTTTTTATTCCTGTGACTATTAAGTACAATTTCCGTTTTCTTTATACTGGAGTAGTAACTCATAAATGTATTTTTATTTGCCTTGACTGGGCAGAATGGTTGCCCTCTGGGTAGATGCCATGTCTCACAGCTCCTGTCACTATTTACTTGAATGGTAGGTGGTTTCTCTTATATCTCAGCCTGAAGCACCACCCTAAGCTTGATTTGCAATTCGTAAAGTAGTTCTGTAAATTGAGCTTCCATCATCTGCTGCTTCAATGCTAAGCTTTTCCTGTTCCAGTATACACTTACTGTTGGAATTCTTTGAAAAGAAAATGCTATATCCCTACTTCTTCTCCAGTACTACTATGTTTGTTCAATTCACTTACTTCTGAATATAACATTTGAACCAATGTAGTTCCACTTTGGTATAACAGGGAGAGAAGCCAATACATGTTGGAGATAGGGCTATTCACTGTTTCGAATTTTTGTGCTTGTTCTAGTTTATTTGGGGGATTTATGTTGGTCCAAAATGTGGATTTTTTAAAAATATATATAGTACAAGAATGTGTCATGGTTTATTAAGCAAAAATCTTACCCATAGCTTTTTCTTTGGTTCACCTTGGGATATTATTAAATCTTCATGAGTACTTATTTGTGATTAGTAGGAACAATATTATACATATCTTTTTGACCACTATTTTAACCCTGAAGACTCAGAGCATTTTCTAAAAATGTATTCCCTTTCCAATGGTAAATAATGTTCAGGGATGTTTTCTTCTATATCGCGGAGAATAACTTTGTCAGCTCTTCCACAATAATATTATATACCATAGTCTTATATTTGTGCCCCTTCCTTCCTTCCATTTGCTGTTTCTTCATTTGAAATGAAAAGAGATCAGTACAAACATTGTGTTTAAAAAGTGTGCCTGACTTTTCCTAGACTCCACACTGTCTATTTTGGATACTGGTTAGATCTTTACTTGAAGATTATGTTAATATGCAAATTCCTTGCCTGGCTCCCAGAGTCTAGCAGGCATTTGTACATTGTGACTTTGCTACACTTGAAATTGTCCACTTTTTCCATCTCCAGTGTACACTCATAGGTGTTCAAGTATCATTTAAATGGAGCAGCTCCTTCTCAGTTCCAACCTAAGTTCTAAATGTCAGTTTACGTAGTTAATATATGAGGTTAGACAATTAAGTTCATGAACTCATCCTAGAAAAATTACTACATACATCATTGCTGAATATCACTATGGTGATCTTTGAAGTACTCCCCTTGGGAAGCTATGCACCAATGTCAGTGCCTAGTCCCCCCTTCAAAGCAGTTTTGGAACTCTTTTTCTGGAATGGCCATCAGATCTGTTGTTGTATTACTCTTGATGTCCTGAATGTCATCATAATGTCTTCCTTTCAATATTTCCTTTATCTTCAGTTAAAGAACGAAGTCATTGGGGGCCAGATCAGGTGAGTAGGGAGGGTGTTCCAATACAGTTATTTGTTTACTGGCTAAAAACTTCCTCACAGACAGTGCTGTGTGAGCTGGTGCATTGTCGTGATGCAAGAGTGATGAATTGTTGGTGCAAAGATCAGGTCGTCTAACTTTTTCAAGCAGCCTTTTCAGCACTTCCAAACAGTAAACTTGGTTAACTGTTTGTCCAGTTGGTACAAATTCATAATGAATATTTCCTCTGATGTCCTTGCAACAAGTTCACAAACTTAATTGTTGCGAACTTAATGTGTAGGTTCATATGTATGTATGTATGTATCCATATATGTATATATATGTGTGTATATGTATATACACACACACACACATACACACACTCAAAAAGATATTGATAAAGTTCACATTTGAGGTCATTCCACAATGTTCTTACATGCTGTCTGTCTGCTTTATCCACTAAAGCCCTTAGCATATTAACAATAGATGTTTAAAACTCCCACTGACAATTTCAACATCCTTGCCATGTCTGGTGCTGATGCTTGTTCAGTCTCTTTAAACTGTGATTTTTGGTTTAAATCTGGACATGATGTATGGAGTGAAAGGAATTTATGTGAATGGGCCATTAGTAGTGAGGTGGTGATATGGGGTAAAGGGAGGGGATACATTTTACAGTCTGATGAGTCTCAGTTTTGGTGAGCCTGTGTCCCTGGACTTTGAACATCACCAGTCTTTCTCAGCTTCCCCTCACACTTTAGGTGTGACAGGAGAGCTGGAGGTGACTGGAATTGGCTATTTCTCTTCCCTCATCTGAAAGGCTAGAGCCTGCTGGGGTTGAGTATATACCTTCCCCCAGCAAGTGAGGCTCTAGTAAAATAGGTTCTTTCAAAGGTAGAAGAGCAGAATGCTCTGGCATATTTCAAGATGGTTACTTTCCCCCTACCCTGCTTGAAGTATGAAGGAATTTTTCTGATACTCACTGTAAGAACCTGGTAAATCTCCTGGAGCTAAAATTCACAAAAGTGTGGAGGTCCATTTATACCTTTGTCCCCTTGGAATTTTTAACGCTGGTTTGTCCACACATTGAGCCTCTGGCAACTTTTCAAGAATAATTTAGGCTTTCCTGTCCTGGTACTGGTTCCTGCAGCAGTTTATGTGCAGGAGTTTCTGCTCCAGTAAGTTTTGATTGTCTGTATTCTGTCTGTCTCTCTCCTTTTGGAGGCAGCAGTTTGCCTTGTAACCTCACTTCTCTATTACTATTTGTTGAGTTTTGTTTTTTTGTTTGTTTGTTTAGCTTTTCAGTTGTCATTAGTATGAAGTGGTAACTTCTAAGCTCCTCACATGATATACTAGAAACCAGAAGTCTCAAAATTACATTTTTTAATGAAATAAAAAAGAGAATAAATTCATTAATTAATCAAATAATACATTGATATATAAATTAAACATCTCACATTTTCTTTCCTTGTAGATGAATTTGATTAAGAAATATACTTTGTAAGGTAAAGGGTATAAAGAACTACAAAATGCCAGTTGTGAAAACAGTCACAGGACGTAAAGTACAGCATAGGGAATATAGTCAATGATACAAGTATTGTAATAACTATGTACAGTGTCAAATGGGTACTAAAGATATCAGGGTGATTACTTGTAATTTATATAAATCACTATGTTGTATACCTGACACTAATAATATGTCAACTATAATTAAAAATAAATTTAAAAAATTTAAATACATTTAAAAATAAATTTAAAAAAGAAATATACTTTCTACATTGCACTTTCCCCAGTGGATTTTCTTGCCTGAATTGTGACTGCTTTCATTCCCTGCATGAACAAAATTTCTAAATCCTTTTGTGTTAGCCATTCCAATTGCAATTCTAAGGACTCTTGTCTAAAGATCCTGGAGTATCTTCAGCCACCTAATTATGTATAATATACAACTTTTAGATTTATTCTTCATTTATTGTTTAGATGAATCTCAGATATTTAAGAACTCATGGTATAAACTTTCAAATTGCTCCTACTCTATATGCCCTCATGTTGATCAACCTATATCAAGTACAATAATCAATAAGATTTAAATATAGTTGGAAACACCAGTATTCACCTCATTAGTTTTTATTGAAGGTAAACTATTTTTGCCTCATTGTTTTATGTACAGATTAAGTGGTATTGGCTCATTTGTCAGATCATCTTAGAGTGAATAAACATAATTTTTACCTCTCAGTTTCAATAAATTGTCAATACTAATCTTGCTGTTCATCTACCCTAAATCCTGGTTGATGAAGGTTTTTGGCTTTATTTCTGCCCAAGATTTCAAAAATATTTATTTGTTTGTTTGTTTGTTTGTTTGTTTATAATACTGCTTGGGTGACAGAAAGTAATAATAACATTTATTTTAACTTGTGGTTATTTTTATCTGTGTTCTTTTATTTCTCTAACTTTTCATATTTCTTCTCTGAAAAAAGAAACTTTGTTCCACTATCATTAATATTTTGTGCATTGATTTCCATTTCAACAAACATTTCTCCTACATAATGATATATTTTCAAGAAATTTTCAGCAGTTCTGACTTGTATCTGAATCAATCAAATTAATGAAATCGAATGTTAACAAAAGTCAAAGTTACTGAACTTTTCTCTCCTTTTTTCATCTGCAGCTGAAAGTTACTGCAAAGATAACTATATCTGTGTTTCCAAATCTCATAAAATTTTAACTTGTGTTTGAAGGTTAGAATTATAGTGCTGTTTTACCAAATGCAATCCACTTGTCTTTGTTGTGCAAAGTCTTACCATTTAAATATGGCTCAGCATCAGTAATAAGATATAATTGTGAGACACTCTGTTAGTATTCCTTTCTAAGAAATATAGAACAGAGGGCCTTGCCTATTATCAGAAGTTTAGACTATTTACTTTTTTCAGATTTCAACTCTAATAATTAAAGAACAGTAGAAAGAAATTCTTTGATCTTAAACTTGTAAACTTCATTTACATTTATTACTCATGAAATGAAAGAGATTAAACAGTAACCATATTCTTAAAGTTAAAATATTTTGTAAAATTGAATTTATATAATGTTTTACATATAAGTACAATGTGAAAATCACTTGTGTTCCCTTTCTTATTATAAAAAATGGTCCCTACTGATAAATTTTCCCAACCATATTTGGTCATTAACTTAGATATAAACTTTTGACTTTTTCCGGTTCTATTTTTGTGCATCAGTATCATTCAGCAATTCGTGTAAAATCATAACTTTATCTTTTCTCTTTTTCCAAAATATGTTCTCTTTATTGTTATGTTTAGATATCTGTTACTAATGAAAAAATGTATCTACTAATTAAAAGTGAATATTTGCAAAGATTATACAAAGGTTTCAAAAAAAATGTTTTTTTTTCCCTTTTTATGGGGAAATTTTTCAAGTTTAATTCATATAAGCTTTTGATGATTATTAAATAGAGATGATACAAAAACATTTTTGTTAGATGTGCTTAGCTACTAGCTAGAAGGAAAGGGTTCTTACAGAATAAGATAGGACAAAAGGATAGAAAGGGATCTCCATAGGGAGGACACATATATGGGAACGACCTTTCGTATCTCAGGTTTCTTTTCTGTATGGTTATTAATTTGTGGTGACATTCAGTGTAGAAATAGCACATACTACACAGCTTTGGAAATGCTACTTTTTGATCCGTCTTCCTCTAAAACTAGAACAAGAGAATTCTCATATGGAGATTTATTCCCAAACTTATTGTGTAACAAAAATTTGATTTACCCCCGCCCCCACCCAAAATACTGAGAGAATATTTTATGGACTGGTTTAATAGGTTTTATTTATCTACATAGACCTTCAGATTTTCTGTTTGGTCCCAAATGTGTGTTCAATTGAGTGATTGCTATTTGCAAGCACTTTTTATTTTAATAAGACTGGCCTCTCCTTTGAAATGGTAGGTTTTAAGTCCTGATAATACCATGTAGCTTCAAGAAAATTTAAGTGAACGGGCAAACAACGTTTCTAATACATTAAGACAAAGCTTTCAAATGTTATTTAACCTGGATAAGAACATTCTTGTGAACAAGTTTTCTAACATTTTTTTATTGATTTCTTCAGAAACTGTATTACGTCTATTTACCTAATTGGTATATTCAATGACTTATTTTCCAGTTACTGTAGCTATGTAAGAAATGATCCCAAATCTCATAGTGCAAAACATCAATGTGTTATGATCATGACTTCTGTTGAAGAAATCAGACAGAGTATAGAAGGAATAGTCATTTCTGCTTTACAATGTCTGGGGCCTCAGCTGGAAGACTCCTAGACTGGGTGTTAAATTCATCTGAAGGTCTGTTTACTCCCACATCTGGTGGTTGATACTGTCTGTCAGCTGTGGTCTCTGTTAGGACAGACACAAGATGGCTGTTTCATATCTAAGCAGTCTATTCATAGGCAAGTAGAAATTACAAGAAAAAGGAGAGAGGAAGTGGAAATTCCTATGTTACAGATTCCAGCAATGTATCGCATGGATACTCGAGAAGCAATTTGGAAAAGCAAGAATTGGGCACAGAGCTGTTCCAAATATAATTGTGGTTTTATTATTAAGGCATATTAGAATGGAAATTATGTGGGCCATATCTGTTACTTCTCTAAGCTTGCCTTAAAATTCTCTTAGAGGTTTCAGCTCTGCTTTTCTACACAATTTTATGTGCTGCACAAGTTCTAATTCAATTCCTGCTTTTTATGGCTAGAGATAATTTTAGTTTGAACCATGTTTGAAATGAGTTGTTTATCATTCTATCTTCATTCATCTCATATTCACAATAAATTTAAATTAAAATTCGTGGTTCCAGCCTTCTTTGTTTTATGGTTGCCCAATCATTGAGATGGAATCAAAAATGGAGAAAATTTGGTATCCATGTTCCCTTAATTGCATCTCATAATCAAGCAAAGTATTTGATTTATTAATTGATTACTGATAGATCCATATGTTACCTATAGGATTAGTTACATTTTGAAAAATGGAAAGTATTCATAAGTATCCAGTCTAGTTCATTTCTTATTAAGTTGTTAAAAAATAAACATGCTAATGTTTCTCTTATAAATGTACACTAAATTAGCAGTTAACACTAACTCAAAAAGCACTAAGAACCACTGCTTGAATGGGAAGTGGTGATCTGACGGGCATAATAACTAGTTTTGTTTTACCAGCTCACTCCTTGTCAAACATTCATCTTGTGCTTTGATTTTAAATTCAATTGAGTTTGTTGTCAATTTCCTTAGAAGAAAATATATAACCAGATGTAGTGTGTTGGTATTAAAACCCCCTATTTCTAGTATTAATATAGAAAGTATTGCAACAAATAGGCTAAACTCAGATTAGTAAATCACTCTTTAGCTTATCGAGATTTTAATACCAAAATAATCCATTATTAATTGAATGTAGACTGCCAGTTGTCTTGTAAACATAAATTCATTTTTTTCTCTTTTTCTTGTGTTATGGGTGAACAAGATAGCGAACCAAAGCTGGGGTCTGAAGCCATCCCAAAGTTATACCACAGGGATCATATTTGTGAATTTAGGGTTTTACTACATTAAAAAAAAAAATTACCAAGTGACCACAATTTACCAGATGCTGAGCTAGATAAATGAGTGAGAGGGAGAGCGCAAGTGAGAGCGAGAACAAGAGAAAGAGAGAAATTTCTGTTTTCAAGCTTAATTGAAAACATAGAGAAGAACATAGAGAATCATGGTGCATGTAATAAGCACTATTTAGATAAGCAGTTTGTTATGGAAAACCTGTGATTTTGCCAATTGAACACATTGGAACAAATTGAAATTTGACTGTTCAAAGATACACAAAGATTTGGCTTCTGCTATTTATGTAAAGTAAATGACATTATATTAAATGCATTTTTATTCCATTTTAGAGTTGTTTTAGCATATCAAAGCTAGTACATATGACTCTTGGTAGGATTTGGTGGAGGAAATAGAAACTTGATAAGAGTTTAGTTAAAGTAGATGCTAGATTAAAGAGTAGGAAGCTAGAATACCAAATGCGGAAATGTGCAGTTTATGTGAGTTTGGAATAAGGATGTGGCTTCTATATTTGACCAAAGAGTATGAAAAGAGAAAACAAACTAAAAGCCTTTTTTCCCCTGTCATTCCATAACCTTAACTTTAATGCTGACTACTCTTAAAAATGACTCATTATTTCAAATAAGAACCTTCATTATTCATTTAATCTGCCTCCTTAAATCTCCAAATCGCATCACAAAATGCCTTTCTTCTCCTCTCTTCCTATTTAAATTTGGAACTCACATATTTTTCCTTAAATTAAAAAATGAATTATATAATTTACTATTAAAAATTCTTACTACATCCAGTTGACACATAAGAAATCCAGAATGGGCTGAAGCCAATTACTACTTATTCAAGCCCCATATTAAGCCTTGCAGAGTCTTCAGGGAGTAGGGTTCCAAAGCATTATTTTTAATTCCACCAACCTCAACTAAAATTTGTGACTGCCTAGTTATTTCCTCCTCCCTCCTTCTGCGCATCTCTATCTCCCTCTTCCTTTCTCTTTCTCTTTCTTTCTCTCTCTCTCTCTCTCTCTCTCTCTCTCTCTCTCTCTCTCTCTCTCTCTCTCTCTCTCTCGGTACCTATATATATATGGCAGAATTTAGAGTTTGGGGACAAAGTGGGCTTATGTTACAACAATACAAGCCTCAGTTTTTATAATAATCATCTCAATGATTTATAATAATCATCTCAATGAACAAGTCTCTTTTAACAGTTTTGATCTGCTCCTTTTTTTGCTATCTCCTTACCATTGTTCTACAAGTATTACCTCCATTCACATTGTTGCCCTTCTCTCTCAGGAGCAAGAACACTTTTATGTCTTTTATTTTCTTGTCCAGTAAAATTAGACTCTATGGAATCTAACTCCAAATTATTCCCCATTCTCTGGGAGTGAAAGTAGCAATCCATAGTTTCATATATACCTAGATGAAGACACATTTCTTCTGGAGTTGACATTTAGGCCTCGGCAACTTGATTGCTGTCTTCCACTTAGGTAGGAGGAAGATAACACATAAACCTGGCTTCCAGAAGTAACAAAGAGTATTTTAATGAAAGGATGAGATAAGAAACCTTGTAAATGGAGGAAGGAATCAGATTTGATGCTTCACTTAAAAATTCTGTTTATAAAAAGATATTTAAATATATTTATTAAAAATATCTGGGACCTTATTAATAAATATCCAACAATTATAAATAAATGCTGATAAATTCTGAACTCCTATAATGGAAATAATTTTTAGGACTTATAAATGCCCAATTTATTATAATCATAATGGTCCAAATTAAGACTTTCAATCTCAAAGGCAAAATCTATTTCCTAATTGCAAAGGAAGAAATGTTTAACAGAATAAATTTATAATTTTCATTATGTAGTTATTTTGAAAAATAAGACCACTTTATTTTCAAGATCATCTTATATTTGATCCAATGTGACACATCTTAAAATATATTCAATTCAAAATTCTAAAGAAGCAATATCTTCCTTTCATGTGACATCATTATGGCAAAAAAAAGAAAAAATTAGATCACATATTTTTTGTGTAATCACATATTGCTTATGTGTAAAAGGAAGCAAAATTTTAATAAAATGATTCTCGGGATTCATTTCTAATCAACGTTTATCACCTGTTGTTTGCCCTATCCGCAAGGGAAAAGGCAAGCTTCACAGGCATGTCAAGATGAATCCCTCATAAAGATACATGTCAATGTTTAAATAGAAAATATGATGGAAATGCTAAATTGCAAAAAGTGCATCTTTAGTCTTTCCTTTGTACAGAGATTTTAGATAATGAACAATTTTCGAACTTTGAGCATCAATCCAATGATGAGTTATTAGGGCTATTTCTTCTTATTCAACAATCTATCTGCTAGATTGGGATGAGCTGATATGGACAGGATTAGTGAAGAGATTATAAAAACCTTGAAAATTATGTAATAACCAATGAATAATTATATAACATTTACATTTTTTTAGTTATTTGCAATGTGTTGTCTTTTTCCATTTTTAAAAAATGGTTTCATGATGTCTTTACACATTTTAAGACCATAGAAACTCTTTAGTTTCTTTAAATAAAAATTAGAATTACACTATTTTCTTGTAAGTACTTAATAAATATTTGGTGTTGACAGCAATTTATGACATAATTGTGTATACATGTAGACTGTATTTAGGAGCTGGTGGGTAGGTTAGGAATGAAAAATAGAAATTTATGCAAACATTCTCCATTAAAGATTACTGTTTGTTAATGTTCTAAATGAAGGCAAGAAGGATATCCAGGGAATTTACACTTCCATGTGAAATGTTAAGTTTAGTGAAGTTACTTCCTAGTGGTCTTTTCACTACTGATTCTTATTGCCTGAAGGGTCTGATCATCAGCAGAGTGACCTGCAATAACTCTTACTGTCTAAATGTCCTACAGTGAATGTGAAATTAATTGATATATACAATCTTTCGGTTAGGTCATTGAATATGACCAAGAATTGGTATCAGGTTTGTGTCACGTTAGAAAATGTAACATAGAAATGAACCTCATCTTAGCCCAAAATCCTCTTCTATAATTAATTTCAATCCCTATTTCCTAATAACTTTATTAAAAGAAATAATTATATTCTTATAAGTATTTTAATATGAATGAAACAGGTTATCATTAATCAAGAAACCTCAAAAAAATAGTGATTCAGAATAATAAACATACCATAAAACGTTTTTGTATCTTTAGATTCACTCCATATAAGTGAATCTTATACCCTTTTAAAATAAAAATTTAATATATTAGGTTAGTGCAAAATTGCAGTTTTTGCAATTGTTTTTAACCTTTTAAGCCACAATTACTTTTGCACCAACCTAATTTGTATTTTTTATATCAGAATAAAATGCTTCAGGTTTTAAAATGTTTATATGAAAACTGAAATTACAAAAACTATGCAGATTCTTTACAACCCTTCAAATTTATAGGGATAATGTTTTAGAAATAAAGATGGGAATTAATTATCTAGATTGTACAGATCAACAGATAATTTTTCCCTCACCTGTCTTGACACTCAAACATTGATCAAGTTTTGATTACGTAACAAAAGAAAACCTAGTCAGTTATTATCCCACCTAGTGAGTTATAATTATATGTAGAATGTATGGTGAAATGACAACTTCTTATCACATTCCACGTAAGAAATCATTATAACACGGTACTGCCACTTTGCCCTTTTGGCCAGCCATGATTAGCCTCAGTTGCTGAGAATGAGTCTGAACTAGACTGTATCTGACGGTACCATGCTTGCTGCTGTGACTGCATCAAGTTTGCTCCTTACCACAAAGTTGCTTCCTGGCTAAGCACGCTTTTAGCAGATTGACCTAGCAGAGAAACTTTCTGGACTTCTGCCAAACAGGGAGAAGTGACATATCCATGAAGCCATTCAATTAAAACTGAAGTTGTGTAAAAGAAAAAAAAAAAAGAAAAAAAACGAATATATAAATGTTTATGTTTTGTAAAAGCTCAATCCATAATTAGTTTCCAGGTAATCTGAGATTGAAGGAAATAATTACCATGTCTTCAATAAAAAACTTCATAAAGGTTTATCTTCCAATTTGTTCAATTACTCTAAATTTTGATAAGTCGAAAACATTTAATATTAATGATAGTTTAAATGCTAGCCAGTTTAAAGAGTGTTTAATTGAAAAAAATATATATAAAATATGAAAGGTGTGGGGAGGGGGAGGCAATAAATGAGAAAGTTCTTCAATTTTCTTGTAATAGAGTAGGTACAAAATTAAGATTTTATGAGAACATTGAAATATATTTCCAAACATGTTTCTAAATACGAAAGGGATGCTTTAGATGTCCATAGAACATAAGACATTTTTTATATATTTATAGCTTTCATACATATGTATCTCTAGCATTTCTTTCTAGATTTGTTCATATTTTGAATACTCAACAAAGACATTATTTCAAATTAAAAAAATATGTTTAGAGATAAATGTTGGAATCTCTAGAAATTATTATATTGAGGAATTAATAGGATAAATTGTCATTAAGATTTTTAGATGTAAAATTTAAGCCTTAGAGTTAATATGTATGAATAGAAAAAAAACCTATGTATTTCAGCACTTTACAGGAAAATTATTGTGACATTTTAAGAAAAGCAAAATTGAGGTGTAACTTTCCTATAGTTTTACTTAATAAAATCAATTTTAAGGAACATATCATCTTTGGCTATTGATCAAATGAAAAGAAATAACCACTTTATTGAGAAATTTTGGCCTTTAAAAAAAACAAGTTTTGTGTCAAACTTGATGAGAGCAGAGTAAGGCTATTACAATAGGCAAGAACAATGCCTTTGTCTTAATGAAATGTACAGCTGTTATGGCTGGCCCTGTGTTCTTTTCATTTATTTCTTCTAAAATGGCCAACATCCTCATTTAGCAAATTCAAAGAAGAATGTTTTTTTTTTTTTTTTATAGAGGATGGATGAGTTATAATTGTGATCAAATAGTAAAACATGAATTCAGAGTACAGAGAATAAATGTCTCTCTTGGATGATTCAAGATGGAATTTACAAACTTGTTTTTTACTACCATCTGAGTTATCAATTTTGAATTTTATTTTTCCACCTTTATTGAGGCATAATTGACAAATAAAATTGTATATATTTAAATTGAGTAACCTGATGATTTGATATATGTATACATTATGAAATGTTTAGCACAATGAAAATGTCCCAAATCTGAGGAGAGATACACATCCAGGTTCATGAAACTCATGCGTCCTCATACAGATTCAACCAAAAGAGGACTTCATTGAGACACATTATAAAATCAAAATCAAAGATAATCAAAAATCAAAATCAAAAATCAAAAATCAAAGGTAAAGATAAAATTTGAAAGCATCTAGAGAAAAAGAGAAAAAACCTTTCATACAAGGGCACTCACACGGCTATCAGCTAATTTCTCAGCAGAAACCTAGCAGGTCAGGAGAGAATAAGATGATATGTTCAAAATGCTGAGAAAAAGAAAAACTACCTACCAAGAATAGTTTGCCTGGCAAAGCTGTCCTTCAGCAATGAGAGAGAGCTAAAGATTTTCCCAGGCAAACAAAAGCTGTCCAAGGAGTTCATCACCATTAGACTTACCTTATAAGAAATTCTTAAGGGAGTTTTTCAAGCTCAACTGGAATGACACGAGTTAGTAACATGAAAACATACAAAAATATAAAATACACTGGTAAACAACAAATAAAAAACAACAACAACTCACAACTGGTATATATTCAAATTCAGAATGTTTTGATACTGCAATAGTGGTGTGTAAATCACTTTAATATTAAGTTAAAAGACAAAAGCATTAAAAATATCTATAGTTATGATCATTTGTTAATGTATACAAATATAAAAAGATATAAATTGTGACACCAAAACACAAAATATGGGAGAAGGGAGTAAAAGGGTAGAGTTTTTATGTGATTGAAATTATTGGCTTAAAAATAGATTGTTATAACTGTAAGATGTTTTATACAAACCTCAAGATAACCACAAAGTAAAAATCCTATACTAGATACACAAAACATAAACTTTAAAATTTAATTTCAATGCCTTAGATTCTCTAATTCTGAAATTTTGGCCCATATAAAGCCAGGATATTCTTCAAAACCATAGTAAAAATACATCTGTGTATATTAGGCATGCATATGGTGACCCTCACAGAAACTCATGTAAATTAATGAATGAATGAACAGATAAATGAATAAAAGCTCAGAATTTTCTTCACATAACATTGATGTCAAAGAGATATATTCCGTTTCTCAAGTCCAGTTACATATCACTGTAGGAGTTTCAAATATTAGAGTCTGTTGCTTGTTTGCATATATTTAAAATTTTAAATCTAAATATATTAGAGTTTTCTAACCTGAAGGCAGAATGGCACAGAATTTTAGGATTACCTGTTTTGAAAACCATTTGTGATCTTTGGGGGGGGGGGCAGGAATCTTCACATTAAAGCCTAGGACTTTATTTATTCCTGTGGCTGGAATAGAGCCTATTTCTAAATATCTTATGGGCATTTATTTTTCCTTGGGATTATTGCAAAGTAATGCTGGGCCTCTAGCCCGGCATAAAATGTTGATCCAATTCAGTCCTCATATACCATTGTTTTTGTAGTTGTTCCAGGTACAAGTTAAAACAATTTAAAACAAAACAAAACAAAAACAAAAACAGCATCTTTCGTTGTGAATCTCATTCAACCTGAAATTTAATTAAGTTGCTATGTGGGTTTGTAGTGTGGATTAATAGTTTTATTGTACTCTTGTGATTAGTTTCTGTTTGTTTTAATTTCTTTTTCACTCCTTCCTGACCTTGAGTGAAAAAACACATAAGATGTATTCCTTCAATTTAATGCCAGTTTGAGGTGTTTCTCCTGCATCATCAGATCAATGAAAAGTAAATAGCCTACACTTCTTGTTTCACAGTGCGGTATTGATCTTTCTTCAGCTTTTGCTTCCCTTTTCCCTGCGTCTTCTGTCTTTCAACCCCTGGGACTGAAGTGATTGCCATAGATTGGACAAGCTAACAAGCGCATGATAAGGAACCGGTGTTTTGTGGCATACTCACATACACATGCTTGGTATATAAAGCTGCTTCCGCTTTGAAAGAAAGGTGCCATTTTGTGTGCGTGGCACAAGCCACTGAGAAAGAACTAGAAGGAAAAAAAAACCAAGAAGGAAGATTTTTGTTTTTGCTATCCCAAATCTTTGAAATAGTGCTAAATCAGGTGATGAAACTCCTTGAAAAGTAAAAGACAACTTAGCCTACGGGGAAAAATGCCATGTGCTTTTAGCTTTAGCAAATGCCTGGATGTTGGCAGTCTGTGGGTAAGTCTCCATTATGCTTTAGCGGCTATGTTTTCTCAAGAATATCTGTTATTATGCTCTTTGTCTTGTTTGGTTCTGGCTCTGTTTTTTTTTTATTTTTTCACTTCAAGATAATTGCTAATCTTAGAGTTCGAGGTATAGTTATTTGGATTCCGTATCCAACACCTGAAAATACACATTTAAGCCATATATTTTACATCACAAGCAGAATTAGAGAATATATCTGCTCTTTTAACAATCTGACTCATTTTTGGCTTTCTTTCGACGTAAAAAGTGTTTTTGTAAAGATGTGAACTGATCCGTTTTTAAAATGTCAAGTAATAGAAGGAAACATAATAACTTTATAAAGCTTAGAACTACTTTGTTTACTCTCTGCCTGTCTTTAACATGCTCATTGTAAAACTGAAAACCCTCCAAGTTTTATTTTTGAGCCGTTCATATCCATAGATTTCTCTAGCACTGAAAAAATGGGTAAATGAATAATTGATATTCTATCACATGCTATTGTCTCCTTACAGAGGATATTTTATGTGTGCAGCTCACAAATTTTCTGACATCACTTTAGGATGGTATGGGTCTGATTTCTTGACTCTTATTAGTCCTTGGTACCATTGTTACTCAGCTCTATAACTAATTATATATAAATAAGAAAGTCACCTTTTAATTTTTCTTTCTTTCTTTTCTCTCTCTCTCTCTCTCTCTCTCTCTCTCTCTCTCTCTCTCTCTTTCTCTCTCTTCCTTTCTTTATTTTTTTTTATGCTCTCCTTCTTGAATTTACTTTGAGAATCTATAGTCAGAGTATCAATCTGGAATCTATGGATGAACAGAAAGTCATGTGAAAGGGGAAATAAACAAAGCTTTTGCTTCTCATAGGGAAACTTTTACCTTTTAAGTGTTACAGTGGCATGAGGACATATGTACAATGTTTAACTTATTACTAATTTTAAGGAAGAAGGTTCACAATGTACAAGTTCTTGATTCTGATATGCAAATCCCTCTATGGTGATTTATGAACTTCATTTGGACACCATGGACACCACTGCAATGCAACTTATTAGCACATTGTTTTCAACATGACAGGTTTATTATAAGCCTTTTGTTGTGTAAGGAGAATACAGTGTATATGGAACAAATTAAGCGTAATGTCGGAGCTTTTGTGTCTTTCTCAGGTTTTATGGCGTTTTATACTTCTTGGAGTTGGGTGATTGTTCTAACTCAAGCTATTATGTAACCCTTAGGGTAAACCTAGTGCTGATTTGAAAGCTATTAATTTTCTATTATAGTGTGCTAAAGATGTTCTATAGTGTGGCACTCACCTACATTATTAAGTCAATGACCAATTGCGGAGTTGCTTTGTGGTGGTTGGAGCTTAACTCAATCCTCTGGGATCTCATTTATTATTTGCAGATATTGATTTTGGAAAACGAAAAGCTAAGATGTGTGAATATAATACTGACTTAGACCAGGCCTGGAACTGTTAACTCTTAATGGTCTGCATATTACATGTGTTAATATATAAAACTGTTACATGCTTTGTGGTTTTAGCCAAGATACATCATGCTGTTTACAATAAATATTATCAGTATCTATCAGTGTGTAAACATTGACTCCCCAAATGATCTTGCTCATGTAGGTTCATAGAATCTAAACTTACCTGTTGTAATATTTATAATTTTCTGATGTCTTAAAAATACCAATTAGAGAAGAAAATTTACTTATATCATAAAAAAATATGCGAAAAACAAATCCCCAACTGGGTCTGGGATTTGATCTCTAATTAGTGTGTGTGTACGTGTGTCTGTACCTATGTGTATAGGGGGAATCAGTGATAATTTATTTTTCTCAAAGAAACATTACAGTTTGGATAGTTGTCAGGGAGTTTCCTCAAGCAACCTCAGTGACTGTAAATAAACGAAGGAGCATAAAAATATGTGGGGAAGATTTTCATTTGAAGGAATCTAAAATTCAAAACAAAGCCAGGGCTAATGTGGCAATCTATTGTGAGTGATCTCTTAACTGAGAGGACCCCAAGAGCCCAATATAATATTGGTGCTCCTATAGGCTGACAAATGTGCAAAGAAAAACTCTTGTGAACTATGTAACAGTCACTCTCCTATGCCCTGTGTTTAAAGCTAAGACTCACACTGCATACATTTCCTCAAAACCTGAATTTTCTCCTTCAATGTCTTCATTATTTTCACGGAAATGGCATTTCTACATAGACATTGGAAACATTAAAAAAATTATTTAGTTTAATTTATTTCAGGTAAATGCTATTTTTAATGAAATCTTATTTTTGTATTTATCACATTTATTTTATAATGAACATAAAAGTAGCAAAACCTATTGTATTAAAATTTGAAATCAACTAATTTCATCAGTAATGAAAGAGGATTATGTTATTAACAATCCATTTATTTGTACAAATTATCTGGAAATATTTGATTACCCAATAGGATATATTTAACTAATTTCTTGTAAGCCTTACATGTTCAAGGATTAATCTATGTCATGAAATGGATATGTGACATTTGCATTGCTCCCTCTTTAGCAACACATTGCTGTTCAAAATTTACCAGTCCTGGCTCCTTCTGTTTGCAACTAATACAAATGAGCACATAAATTTATTTATTCATTTTTTTATTAAACAGAAATATATTGTATCTATTATTGTTCAGTGTGCTATATAATAAAAGTATAGGGAAAAACAAGATTCACAATAAGAATTTAATATATATTAAAGGACAGCAAGAACACCAAGTCTTTGGTTTAAAAAAAAGCTCAAATATAATTGTCCAATACAAAGCTATAGCTATAAAGCATAACTTACAATAAAAGCCAAAAGAATGTACTGTGTTGTGAGAGTACACTGAAATATAGTATAAAAAGAAAATTTCTTAATATAAATTTAATGTTTAAAAAATTATATTTTGGTTAGTAATATGTAGAAAGATGTCTAACAGAATTGCTTAATGAACGTGATTGTTGATTAAACCAACATTTATTTAGTATCTATTATGTAATAATGGCTAAAGAGGTAGAGAAAACAAGGTGCATTTTCAGTCCATACAAGAAAACAGGTTGTAGAGGAAGACACACAAAGCCTAACTCTACACTCACCATTGGAGCATCCATTCACCATACTTTTTAGTCAAATATCAAAGGAAAAGTTTTGAATTGTCCAATATATTTGTCTAAACATTAAATCATAATGAATTGATTTTCATTTCAATTTTAAATAATGAAAAAAATCACACAATTTTGTTGACTTTAGTTTTGGTATCATAAATGTACTATTTTGTACATATGGCTTGGATGCTGCTATAGGTTTTTATTATTACAAATATTGAACAGAATAAGGCCAGTCTAAGGATCAAGAAGAAGCATTCACAAATCAATGAGATTGAATTTGGCTTACATCTCCAAATACCTAGTAGTGAAATTAGATACCAAACCCCAAATACACTTACAGTGTACATAGCTACTGAAATGCTGAGATGAGACATCTCTTAGGGAAGTTTTAAGTAGGGTAGTGACCCAACATGAAAGCTTAAAAACTCAAAATTAAATGCTTCTGACTTATAAAATCGAAAAGTACATTTTCAATGATATATTTGTGATCCGACACTACAAGTATTTTCCTAAAATGCTTAACATTCTCTTTTTTAAAGTAATTGACTTTAGTAATTTTTTTTCCTGAAAATACAATTTAACATGAGTCAGTATTTTTAATGAATACTCTTTCCTATTTATTTCCCAACAAATAGCAGTGACAATAAACTGAAAATGGGCAATCAACATTATAAATGGTTTTATATGACTAACTATATGATCATAGTTCAGGTTAATATATGGATGTCATTCCTTTCAATAAAATGTAGGCAAGATAACCCCGTCATACTAATTACGGCTTCCTAAGTTCCACGTGACTATGAGGCTATGGAGTTTTATTTTTCCTTCCCTTTCTTACATTATTATTGTCGTTTTTGTTGTTGTTGTTGTTGTTATTGCCCATTGCTGGCCAATGTAGATAGCAGAAAATAATTCTAGATGTGCTGTTATTTTCATTAATTTAGAAGACACATTTTTTTTTTCTGGCATAACACTCCGTTCATATGAACATCAATTTCAAGTGTGAACTGTTCCTTTTTAATGCCCTGTGAGATAGTAACATGAGTTCATCCCCAATACAAAGAGCTTCAGCAATAAGATTTGAGTCAGCCTGTCATGCAAAAAGTAAGGCATTACCCAAAATAGGCAGTTTTAGAAAAATGTCATTGTTAGGCTCATATGGATAGGCAATGAGCACACAGCTGCTTTATCACTGTCCATTCATCCAATGGGACAATTTTCTTTCTAAATTTAAAAGTTTAGAGATGTTATTGACCATTGGTCAGAAAAGATGCTGATGCTGAAAATGGCTCTTCTTATTGCTTTACTATAACTTAATCTATTCACATGTCTAGGCACCTATAGTAGCAGTCACCACCAAAATCTATTGGGCCCAGGCTTTCAACCCAGACCCGATGTTTTATAAGAAAATTATTTAAATTTTCCCTGTTATTGCAATGTAATTTTCTCCCCCTTGACTCTCACCTATGTCAATTCATAGTCTTTCTCCTGTACATTCCAAAAATCAAAATTGCATGAGGACTGACACTATCATAAAACCATGATCTCTAATTGGATCTTCAGTGCTACTTTACCATGCTTTTGTTAAACTTTTTCTCTCTTTCATATTTCTCATTGATTGTGTCAAGCATGTTCTACACTTCTGAAGTGTAAAGTCCCACCTCTTCATGCTCTTTGGTGGACTTCCAGGCTAGTTCATATTTCTTTCATTTGGTCCTTTTCTCTTCCATAAGGATGATTTTACTCCTCCACCTTCTTTCTGTTAGGTGGGGATGAAGGTTCTGAGTAGAAATGGATTCTGAGTTACTCTCAATAGAGAATATTCAGCATTCTCCTCCCCTGCCTTTTTTTGACCTGGAGACCTTATGATCCAAATCACAAAGCTACAACGTAGTGGAGTTTCTATTAGCCGGAATTGTCATGGAGGCGTGAAGGCCAGTTGTCAGGGAGAGTCAGTAGATCATATTTTCATTGAACAAAGAAGGAAACTTTGTAGTTTTTAGCCACTAAGATGTTGGAGATGTTTGTTTTGCAGAAGAGCCAAAGGTGTCCTAACTAACATACCTTTATATTTAGGTGATGATCTTGTTTTCCATGATCCTGATAAAGTTGAGATAATTCAACACATTTTCCTTTTACCATAGTACAATTTTATGCACTTCCAAATATTTCTGTATCTTTTTTTAATTAAAATTTATTGGGGTGGAAATGGTTAGTAAAATTATACAGGTTTCAAGTGTACAAATCTGTTATACATCATCTATATATCACATTGTGTGTTCACCACCCAGAGTCAGTTTTCCTTCTAGCACCATATATTTGACCCTGTTTACCCTCTTCTACCATCCCTCTCCCCCCTTACCCTCTGGTAACCATTAAACTATTGTCTGTGTCTATGAATTTTTCTTTATTTGTTTGTCTTGTTCCTTTGTTGCTTTCAGTTTTATATCCCACATATTAGTGAGGTCAGATGGTTCTCAATGTTTTCTGTCTGACTTATTTCACTTAGTATAATAATCTCAAGATCCATCCATGCTGTAGCAAATGGAACTATTTCATCTTTTCTTACGGCAGAGTAGTATTCCATTGTGTCTATGTAAAACATATTCTTTATCCAATCATCTATTGATGGGCACTTTGGTTGTTTCTTTGTGTTGGCCACTGTAAATAAAGCTGCAGTGAACATCAGAGCACATATACCTTTCTTTGCATCAATGTCAAAGGAAAAAGTGTGTAGCGTAAACATTTTAATTTTAATCCTTATACAATCATTATCAGCTTCTTCTGATTTTCATTAAGTAAACATCGGCAGTGTAAATATTTTAATAAAATATGGTCATATTTTCTTCATCTCAATAAAACATTAAAATTTATTACATATCATATATAAGCTATACTTATAAATATATAAAATTATGTTATCCACACACATCTTCAAAGTCACATAGCTGGTGCCTAATGGAGCCAGAATTTGAGACCAAGTGTATCTGAGCACAGATCCCTGACTCTGTCCTCTCTGATACACCACCTTCTTCTGAAATTCCTTATTCCCTTGGCTTATACAATATTTACTTACCCTAATTATCATATTGCCTCTATAGATGCAATTTATCACCTATTAGCTATCATATGCTACTTGTATGACTTAAGCATGTAACGTTCTTTGAATATAAATTTACTGAAGTATAAAATGACCATAATGTCTGCTTGACAGTTTTCATAAGAACAAAGTGAACTAATATAAACATATTGTGACAACCTAATTCCTGATACATACTAATATTTGAGAAATGTTAGATGTGTGCTTCTTTATAGTTTTGCTCATTTCTCCACCCTTTCTGTGAATAGACCTCTAAACTAGACTTCTTCTAGTTTATTTGGTTATGAAGTGATTACCAATTTTTAGACTTGTATCAAATTATATCCCTTCTCAACCATTTGCTGTCCTCCACTTGAATATTTATATTTTTTGGTTATTTTGTGTGTTATTTTTTCTGTTATGTACATATGCCTAATTTATAAATATATTCTTAATTCCCTGAAAACAACCTAGCACATCATCATTTTTGTAATTATATATATATATATATATATATATATATGTATATATATATATATATGATACTGATGCTGATTTTTAAAAATTGGTACATATTATTTGAATCTCCTAGTGAGAAGATACAATTTATGTTAAATCACATTTATCAAACACTGCACCTTTTGGAATTCCAAATAAAATATCGACCTGTCATGTCATTAATATCATGCCATTACTATCACTTGCTCCATTATTGTCGCGTTTTCTTAACTCTGCTCAAAGTATAACATTGGTGAGTTTAGGGAATAGGTTCTGTCATGAACCTACAGAGGTAGCTCTTGACCTTTATTCCTCTAGTCTCTACTCCAGAATCAAGTTGATTTAACACAATTTCTTTTTTGTTTAGAATTTTGTCTCTTCCCTCCAAAGATATATTAGTTATTAATGATTGGATGAGAAGATGCAGTTTTATCTATAATTATTCCTTTCTCTGATGCTATTTAGATCGTAGGAGACCAATGAATATCAAAACATTTTATTTAAAAAAATGTATGGTGAAGTTATAGCTGACACAAATGATAGCATTAAATAAATTATGTAGTTGAAAACATAGGAGCATAATCACATAAATTTATTTACTTCCTGTCCTTTGCTAGGTATTTATTAGTAGAGTCTCAAAATAGGATTTTATGTAATACATTTGTTAGCAAAATATTTTGATTCACAGGATCATCTGTCAATATTGCTTGTGGTACTGCTACCATATTTCTATGTTCACTGCCTTAAGTCTGAGCTTTTAACTCCTATAGTCAAAGCATAATGTTTCTGAACATTTTAAATGCAAAGTGCTTCTGTAGCAACACATGATACAATGTCTCAGGAGACTGATGAAGCTGCCACACTCTTCTTTTAAGCTGAATTAATGCTTGTGAAGACTGGCATCCATGAAGACTAAAGTACTTCAGTTACAGAAATTAACTACAACTCAGGAGGGGAAGTCAATGGCTTTTACTATTCTGCAACATGAACACCTAACAAAAATATTTGCCAATGTCTTGCCTCCTTTGTTTCTCCATCTCTTTGCTTCCAATCTGTAACACTATATTCCGTTGCTATAGACTAAAAATTTATCAGCTCACAAGATCCCAAATATCTGTCATAACCTTCTTTCCCTCAAATAAACTAGTTGTGGAAATCTTAAAAAAAAAAAAAAGAGAGAGAGAGAGAGAGAGAGAGAGAGAGAGAGAGAGAGAGAGAGAGAATTGGTTACTGAGGATAAGAGGTCATTCCTATAGATTCCTATAGTAGTACTGTTCTGGGAGGAGGGAAGTGAAGCCTGAGGGCACAGGCTCCAAAGCCAGACAGACTTGTAATTAATTGCATCTGTGCTTTGCTACTTTACTCAGAACAAGTGGCCTAACTGCTTTGAAACTTAATTTGCCCATCAGTAAAATGGATATATTAATAGAACCTACCTTACAGGGATGGTCTGTGGGTAGATTAAATAAGAGACTGAATAGAAAGTCTTAAAATTTTTAATGTCTGGCACGTGGTACGTCTTCAGTTTTAGCTTTATCATAATAATATTACTGATGTAGTCATTAGTACGGTACTCTCGATTATTCAGTGCTGATTGGCCTCAGGAAGACTATTTGGCACTAATTATTATACCTTAACATTCCAATTTTTTTAAATGCAGTGTGAAGATGCTTACAAACATTTATTTCTGGCTGGTGAAATTTCTCCTTATAGGCCACTTCAGCCAAATTATAATCAGGATATTACTTGGTAGCCTGTATTCAGAAGAACAAGTTTGTTTGGCACTAAGCTATGTTATCCTGACCCACCCCGTCTTTTTTAGAGGTAGATTCACATCTGCACTCAGGATATCCTCTTTTGAATAATGTTTATGATAATGCTATCAGAGTACATCTTTGCCTCTATGTCAAATGCCTCTTTTAATTGTTACTTTCTTCTTTTATGTTAGGAACTTCATTAAAAAAAAAAAAAGTGGCTACCTAGCAATGTAGGAATTATGCATCCCACACAGAATGAAGCATTTCCGAAGATAAGCTAACTATTAGTATTACTGCACTTAGTTTTGCATATGCAACTGAACTTAGAGGAGAGGTTAAGTAAAAAAGAGAAATTATTTGCAGTAACTTTCATTTTGTTTAATTCCTGTTACCTAATTTTATTAATGGTTTTAATAAGTATATGATGTGGGTATTTGTTTGCTAAGGCTGTTACAACAGAGTATCTCACACTGAGTGGCTTGAACAACAGAAATGTACTATATCATAGTTGTAGAGGCCAGAAGTCTGAAATCAAAGTGTCAGTAGTCCTCTACTCCCTCTGAAGGTGCTAGGGAAGGATCTCTGCCATATCTTTCTCCTGGCTTTGGCAGTTTTTTGGCTTGGGGCAGCATAACTCCAATCTTCATGTGGTGTTCTGCCTATGTGTGTGTCTCTATGTCCAAATTTCCTATAAGAATACCAGCTATATTGGATTCTGGGCCCACCCTACTCCAGTATGGCCTCATCTTAACTAATTACATTTGCAATGACCCTATTTCCAAACAAGGCCACACTGAGGTATTGGTGGTTAGGACTTTAACGTATGAATATGGGGATAGAGGATTCAACCCATAAAAATGTGATGGAAGACTTTGATCTAGTGACTCTGAGTACAATAAAAATATGTTCAGAAATGTCTTGAAAAGTTAATGTAAACCAGTCAAAATTTTTAAGCATGACTACAAAAGATGGTTCTTTTTCATTGATTGCTGTTGAAGCTGGTCTAGTTTTAAAAATTAAAATCAATTTTGAACAGTTTTCTTCATTGCATTATTCACCAAGAATCTTTGGGGAAGGCAAAATACTGAAAATGGAACAAATCATGGATATGGTCATTATCATTATGAATTAAATTTCCTAGGATTTAAGTTATAGTAAGTTTAATGGATTTCTTGGTCAATGCAGTTGTCTGGTGTACTATGTGGCATAGTACACCAAGAGATGCTTTTTAACAATGAAAGACACCAACTTGTCAATATCATTTGAAAGAAAATCCCTGTCTCAGCTCACTAGAAAAGACTGGATCAAAGACTTGGCGTTTTTATTGGCATTATAATTCATCTGAATAAACACTTTAAATAAAATCTGCAAATGGATTCAAAAATAGTTACACAAATATGTGCTTTAATTCATTTGGAAAGGAATAACATGTCCAAATTCTTTATACTGAAATCAGATTCCAGAAATGGAAATGGTGGCCTGAATTACTTTCCAAAAATTGGATTTTTGAAGACTGAAAAAATATATATGTACATAATTTTTTAAAATTTAAATGTTATATAAATGGACCAATACTTTTCAATTTGCCTTCTGATAGTAAGTCTAAGGAGTTAAAAAATTACTATTCAACTTTGATTTATTCATTTTTAATTTTACTGTTTTATTTTAAAGTTAAAATATAATCTGTAATTAAAATTTACAAATATGTTATACCTTTATATAATCATTTTATAAAAATAAAGAAAATTTTTTCCAGCAGTTGTTTTTTGCTTACATTTGATACATTCCATTCATTATTATACATAGACCTTTCCTGAATATGTAGAAGGTATTGAAACACAGGCAATTACTTAGGCTTCAACTTAAATTGTGCACCACACTGGAGTGCACATAATAATGAATATTTCAGAATTTTTAACATATTTAAAAGAATGTTCATTGTAAGTAGTTACCACTTTTTGTCATGTTAAAAGAGCATTCAT
Source organism: Rhinolophus ferrumequinum (assembly GCF_004115265.2). Lineage (NCBI taxonomy): Eukaryota > Metazoa > Chordata > Mammalia > Chiroptera > Rhinolophidae > Rhinolophus > Rhinolophus ferrumequinum. The sequence goes on from NC_046290.1 coordinate 60,582,960, forward strand.
TCATTACACAGTGCCAAGCAGTATTCTAGATTTATATATAAAAGTAATGCCATTCTACCAAGCAGGAGACCAAAATTCAGGGAAGGTGCTTCCATGACCACACAGTATGTAATAGGCTCAGGATTCCTGGTGACTCCAAAGCTTGTGCTTTCTGATCCACCATATTGTTTCTTTGTACTTCAAGGAGAATATTGCCTGTAAGTACATATGTACCTTTAAAAATATATTTTAATTATATATATATATATATAAAATACAACTTTGAAAAAAATAGTGATATCATTATGGCTTGAAGAAGGACTTCCCAGATCCTTATAGCATTTTTCTGTATGACTTAAGAGCATAAGAACATGGGTTTGGAGTTAGCGTGTCTTTGTGATCTGAGGAAAGGCACTCAAACCCTCTAAGCCTCAGTCTCCTCTTCAGTAAAATGGGACTAATCATGTGGTTGCTGTGAAGATTATCTGAGATGATAAATGTTACAGGAGTCATTTAGCAACTCATAGGAAACTTTCTATAAATATTATGCAATGCAACTATATTCTTCCATTCTGTCTTCCTTTTCACTTCTTAATGGTATATTTTGATAAACAAAAGTTCTTTAATTTTTTTAGAGCAAACATTTTAAGAGTAAAGCAAGTAGAGAAAATGGTACATATCAGAATTGTACAGAAGTGACGAGATTTGTTAATGCACCATGTCAGTAGCACTTAGATCTAAAATGAGAAATTTATTGGTACCTCAGGGGTTCCCTCATCCCACTTTCTGTTCTTACTGCCCTCAAAAACATAATCATTATCCTAACACCAGAGAACAGTTTTATCTGTTCTTAAGCTTTATACAAACAGCATTTTAGATTATGTACTGTTTTTCTTCCTGGGTTCTTTTACTTTACATTATATTTGTATGACTCAAACATGTTTATGCATATAGTTGAGATGTGTTCATTTTTATTTCTGTATAGGAATTCATCATATTGATATTATATTATCTACCCCTAGATTGTTAAAGAACATTTAGGTTGTTTCCAGTTTAGAGTTACAGTCAGCCCTCTGTATCTATTGGTTCCAAATCCTTGAACTCAACCACCTGTAATAAAAAATATTTGAAAGAAATATTAGGTTGTTGCTGGTGCATACTATGTAGTTAAGGCTATGATGGTTGGATCTGTACTGAAAATGTACATTTTTCTTGTCAGTATTCCTTATACAGTATAACAACTATTCACAAAACATTTACATTGCATTAAGTATCATAAATAGTTTAGAAATGACAAAGTATACAGATGATGTGCATAGGTTATATGCAATACTATGACATTTTATATAAGGGTCTTGAGCACCTATCCGCCGTGTATGCCGAGGGACAACTGTATTATAAATAGTGCTACTACGAACATTCTTCTTTATGTCTCTTGGCAAACAGATGTGTGAATTTCTCTGGGATAAATATCTATGAGTAGAACTGCCAGTTCATATGCACATATTCAACTTTACTAGATACCGCTTAACTGTTTTCCAAAGTGGTTGTATCAATTTACAATTCCACAGGCAGTGTATGCATGTTCCAATTTCACTTAACTCTTTATCAACATAAGCGACTGCATTTTTTGACTTTTAGCCATTTCGGTTAGTGCATACTGGTATTGCTTTAGTTATTAATTTGTAATTCTTTGATACTCAGTGAAGGAGATCAGCTTCTCTTATGTATTGGCTACATATGTGCATGTGTACTAGGCATTGAACCCTGTTCCAGTCAATCCCTCTCTACTCTTTTAGAAGTAACAGCTATAATGGTTTCAGTCTCCATAGGTTAGTTTGATAATTTCTTAACCTCCATCTCAATAGAATCTCATAATGTGTATGTGTATATCTGGTTTCTTTGGCTCAGCATAGGTCTTTGCAATTCTTTTATGCTTTATATGTATAAAAATGTCTCATTATTGGTGAAGTGTTTTATTGTCTATAATTATCATTATGTGTTTAATCATGTACCTATTGATTATAAATTGGAGTTTTTCCTAGTCTGTGGACACAGTATTTTCATTAATTGTTTTATAGGAGTTCTTTATATTAAATAGACTAGTTCTATACAACAGAATTTTACATGCTGTCCAATATGGCAGCCATTAGCCACATATGACAATTTAGCATTTGATATGAGGATAACATAACAAAGGAACTGAATTTTCAATTTAATTTAAATTCATTTAAATTTAAATAGCCACATATGGTTAGTAGTAAAAAGGACAATGTAGGTCTAGATACACATCTTTTTATCTGATATATGTTATATGAAATATTTTCTTCCAATCAGTGGCTTTCTCTTTTGGGGTTTAAGAATTCCTTCAGATATTACATATATATATATATATATATATATATATAATATGTATATTATATGTATATGTCATAAACAAATAGATTTGAATCATATTAGAAAATGTAACAACTCAGGTTTTATCAGGACCACTTGAAGTCAAACAAAGATAAAATAACATAATCATTAAAAAGAAGAAGAAAATATGTTTCTCTAATTCAGTTACTTACAAATAGAGTTTAAACTCAGGTTTTTACAATCGCTTGAGAGGATATCACACCAGTTCATCTAATCCTTTGTGTGTCATCTAATGGCTGTTTTGTGTCAGTTATTCAAGTCTGTCCCAGTAATAGGTCTCAAAGATACAATACAGAAATATGCTGAGTCTGTAGAGTCTCCGCCTAAGCCCACAAGTATGCTCCAAGTGAGTGAAGACCCTTGACATGAGAAGATTATATGAGAACATAATAAAAAGAGCTGTAGCTAGGACATTTACAAGAGCTAGACTGACACATTAAATCTCTTGAGGCCCTGAGGAGAAGCTAGAGTAACAACTGAGAATCTTTCTGGTTTACTGCTTTCTCTGGTATAAAGAACATTATTAAAAAGAAACAGGGTTAGCAGGTAAATTGGTTTAAATAATTAAGGGTAATATATATGAATAATTATAAAATTAAGGTATAGATTTCTAGTTTCATACAGCTCAAATTAATTCTATCCATAGAGCTTTATATCCATGAACCCTAAAGTTTAAAAGCATATGATCTCAGAAATGGAAATTTTAAATTCAATTTTGATATTGAATGGATGCTTACATACACTTATAAGCTGTAGGGCAGAAACTGAATCCTTTTCCACTTAAACATTATGTCACATGCCTCTAGAAATACAATAAAAATGACTAAAATATATGACGCTGTAATGCCTAGTATTAAGTTGCTGCTGATTCTTCAAGTAGTAAACAGTGAAGAATAAGATGTGTAGCTTTTGAAGTGACAAAAGCTATATCTAGTCATTGGAGTACTATTTAGAAAATATCTCTTCAATGCAGTGCAGTATGTTGGTGTTTCCCATATATTTTCCCTGAAAAACTTATCACTGTGGTGAAAGCCTAGTGAATGGATGGGAGAGTGGGATTAGATGATGTTGCTGAGGATGTAAAGAGCAGCTTATAGATAATGATGAGAAAAAATGGATCTTATCTATGAAGGTTACTGAATGAAATGATTTTAGTGGTGGAATGGCGTGACTGTATTTGAGTTGGGGGATTCAGCTTTTTTGCTATATATAATAGAATCAATAATGCAGAGTAGACAAGAGAAGAAGAATCAAGTTTTAATGCTGGGTTACTGAATTGGACCTTTTGAACAAAGGCCAGGAAAAACTATTAATTAATTCATCAGGAGAGAAATCAAATAAAATGCCTGTGGTTTCTAAAACTGCAATAATTGTTTAAAGCTAGTTACAAAATCACTGGTTGAACTATTGGGACTAATTCACTAGAAACTCCTATGGGTGATGTCCAACACTGACTATTAAAAATTATTAATGATTAAGCCCCATTGAGTAGGCAAATTAATAGCATTCTAGTGAGATCTGTAGCAGTAAAACTTCATCAGCTTAAAAATATTAAAATTCAAAGTATAATGAATATTTGGGAATTATTTGTTTATTTTAGAACATAAAATGGAAGTCCAGGTCTCCAAATGTATTTTATTAGGTTATTTTCATTCTGAATTGATGGTGATTTTCACTAATTTTAATACTATATTTTCCAGACTTTTATTTTGTTTATATACTAGTTTTTATATTTTATAGTTGGAAAAATTAAAGCAAAAAATCCACTTCCTTTAGTACTGTGCTATACAAAGTTAACAGATCCCCTGTTGTTCTCTTAATACTTTCATTAAATAATATTATGACTTTGAATGGCATATTCAAACCCTTTATGCCCCATATCTGAATTTCGAAAATGAAGTGTTTTGTCTGGGGAGTGGAGTAAGGGTGGAGACAAGAGAGAGACTTCTGTTCTTTACTTTATAACTTTCAGAGTGGTTTAAATGTAAATGCTGCAAACCCTACAATATTGGAAATATTGAAAATCAGGCGAATTTTATACAGGCTTACATTATCCATCTAGCCCTCAGAGTAGGTTAAATTTTTGAATTGTTGGATGTGTTAGAGGTGTACATGGAAAGTGATGTCAGATGGTGAAACAGAAGGCGGCCCATTTAGGGGGAGGAGAAAAAGAAGGGCAGTTCTCCTAACCCTAGTACTGTCTTGATCCAAACTCCAAGGCCTAAGAAAATGTACATCTACCAGCCATATGATTTACTAAAATGATGTTCACTGTGCTAGAACTCAAAGAGCTCAGGACCCGATTTTTCCCCATGTGTACTTAAATTAAAATGCACATGCCAAATAACACAGAGTTGTAGCTGGATCAGAACAGATTGGGGAGGCACAAGTTCACCTTGCAAACTCCAGGCTACTTAGCTGTCCTGACGTATTTCAGTAACTTTGAAATTAAGCAACTCTGCATGTTATGTATTTGAACTTTTTGTACTTTATTTAGCATATTATTGTGGGGGTTTCCTTCAATTATATAACATTTTCTTAAAATGAAGATGTTAAACAGTTTGATGTCTACATTTCTGTGGTCACCCCATTTTTGATTTACTACTATAGTATGTACCTAGCTTTTTTATTTATGTACAATAATAGTTTATTTTTTGGCTTTCTCCATGACCCAATCATGTTAAACATTGCTAATTTGCTTATGGAATCTCAGGTAATATATTTTGACTGGTAAATCTAATTCATTTAACATTTCAAGAAGCTGTTTATAAATTCAGCTATTATTTATATTAGTATTTGGTCTGTGTTGCATGTATACTATTATAAACATAATTATTTGATGGCATAAGAGACAAAAATCATCTAACCACCATTGTTCTCATCTCACATTCACAAAATGACCTGATTACAATTTGACTTTGCTAATAGAAGTAAAGTGTATTGGTCAGCTATTATGAAAATCCAGTATGGTCATATTAATGCTATTCATTAAATATGTTTCTAGACACAAAAAGAATTGTACTTCTCTGTCTCTCTAGAATTGTTTGTGGTCATGTGGATTGCTTTGGCCAATGAAATTTGAGGTGATGTGATATGATTTGCGTCAATCTCCATGGTCTACCTTGTTTGGCTGAGGTAATTGTGAAAGTATTTGTTGATATGGGAGATACCATAAGTTTAGAGCAGCCTAAAATGTTAGATACAGCCCTGGAGAACTGCCTAGACCCCAGTGGAATTTATGTGACTGAGAAATAAACTCATTATGATATGCCGCTGAGATTGTGGGGTAGTCTTGACTACAGCGTACACGAGCGTATCCTGACCCATATACCTGAGGCTTTTTGATAATGACATTTAACAGTGTCTATTAATACCACAATATTATGCTCTAATGAGGTCCCTGAATTAAATTATGATTAATTTATATATTTCTACATGTTTTATGTATACTTTGTGTGAAATATATTAATTTTTATTGGTTCAGAGAATGTTTAGTGGTTATCTTCAATCACATTTTATAATATTTAGTATTCATTTTCCATTCACTATATTTTTATTATTTTACTATCATTACATTTTCATTGAGTAGAATTCTCATATTAATATAGCTTTTAACAAATGAAAATAACCCCTCCTCAGAAGCAATTACTACATTCTTCTATGGAAACACACCTAAAAAATAAAGATGGGAAAGATGATGTTATTTCAGTGTTTCATTTTCAGTATGAAGCCTTCCCCACAACCTGACTGTTGAGCTTCTGACACTACACCCAGAAATTGACATCACAGCAAATTCTTAACAAGATAATTATCATACATATAACACTACACAGTATTAATACTTTAGTACAAACCCACATGCTTTTTAGTGCTTTCTTTCTGGATGGCTTAAAGTACTACATATTGTATGCCTCCTCATTGTAGTTTAATATTAAATCAACATGGACAGAAACTACAAAATAATGTTAAAACATGAAGCCTGTTCACATGTAATATCAGGGATCTATCACATATTCTGGGGCTTAATTAAAATTCATGTAAGAAGTCAGAACCTGAGCAAATTGAAACTTGAGTAAATTTGAAAATTTGAATGGGTAGAATACCTCAGTGATGGAATCAGCACTTTTGTATCTTTGGAGACGTTGAATGATACAGAGATTAGAAATGGAACATTTGTGAAATTCCACATATTTAAAAGTAGAGATCAGTGATTTCTTCTTTTCCTTCTGAGGAGAAAGGTGATCAAAATTTGACTTTCTCCTTAGTGTGATCACCAAGCTCAAGAAATGAAAGAGTTCAGTTTTATTTGGAAAAAAAATCTATTTTTCTTAAAAAGATTGTAGGATGGGTATTGAAAGTCAGGGGAAACAACCCACCTCCCCAGATCTCCACAAGAATATGCATGTTTGAGGGCTCTGGTGAAGTGTCTTGTAGTGACAGCAGCATAGACACTTTCCATAGTAAAAAGGCTTGGGGAAAAGATGGAGAAAGAGAGGCTAAGGTAGAGTCCCAGCAAGACTGTTGAGAACAGCTGAGGACACCTGTAGAAGGGCCTCTTATCAGAGCTCAACATACCACTGAAATCAAGGTAGTTAGAGGAGTAGAGAATGGAGATAGGGTGAGATCAGCAGGCTAGTACAAAGTTGCCCCCAGAAATTCACAACGGTTCACCAGATTCAGCAAAAATATTCAGAGACAGACACCGGAATCACAGTAATAGAACAATAAGGAGAAAAAAAAAAAGAGAGAGTGGCAAACAAGAAGGTGATTTGGATACAAACCTGAGACAGGCACCATTCCATATAGCCTGTATATGGAACATTCCATATAGACTGGAAAATTTTGCCAATCAATCACAAGGTGGGGGTGATTGAAAATATCTGAATAGGGCAGGGTCATAATGATTTTGGAAATTATTCTGGCATCAATATTTTAAAAGAAGTGGAAAGGACAGGGGATTGAAAGCATGGAGGTCAGTTAGAGACTGGGTCTGAGGTAATGAATGACATATGTCCCCTACCACATTCACTGTGGGGAAGCTGGAAGGACCTGGGCATGTGGTTCACTTGTCCATTATTTCAGTGGATATCAATAAGAGCCTTTTAATTCAGTTTGGAATAATGGTTAGAATTTTAGCTCTGAAGCCAGACTGCTTAGATTGGTGTCTCAACACCACTAAGCCATGTTGTCTCCTCAAGGCAGATTAACTAAATTTTCTCAGTCTAAGCTCCCTTATCTATTGAATGAAGATAATAATAGAAGTTGGACTTATCCCATAGGTTGGTGTAATTTATAAATAACATAAGTACACTGCTGGGTATGTAATAAGTAGCATTTGTTGTAGCTGCTAAAATTTCTTTTATTATGACTGTGAAATAATTGCCAATTTTCTAGAGGCAGTGAAACAGTAAATGGATACATACAATCCCCTGAACATTGGTCTATTGTTAGTATATGGATTCTAGGGATGCTATGAGTATCAGCACTGACCCTTTTTCCATTTTTATTTTGATTTTGGGGAATCTCAAGGAAAATTCATTGGACTTCATAAAATGTATTTTTATTTAATAAACTTACTAATTTTATTTTGCTATTTTTATGTTTTTTAACCTGGCCTTCTTCATCTTGTTACTTTTATTTTCTTTTAGGTAATAAGTTCCTTTAAGGTTCATCAAATTCTTTTAGGTGAATATCATATTGGTTTTAGCTGGTGTGTAGGGTTTGTGAAGAGTCAACAATAAAAACTACTCTTGGATATCAGAGACTGGAAAATTTTGCCAATCAATCACAAGGTGGGGGTGATTGAAAATATCTGAATAGGGCAGGGTCATAATGATTTTGGAAATTATTCTGGCATCAATATTTTAAAAGAAGCGGAAAGGACAGGGGATTGAAAGCATGGAGGTCAGTTAGAGACTGGGTCTGAGGTAATGAATGACTAGATTATAGCAGTTGTGTAGGAGTAGGAAGGAGGTGGTAAAGATGAGAAGATTAAATTGATGAAACTTGGGAAATGATTGGATATTGGGGCAGGAAATAGGAACAGTCAAACAAATATGCGTGCAATTGAATACTTTCCCCAGTAATAATTAATGGTCAGCAGGCAAATTTTTTTTTTTTTTTTTTTTTTTTTTTAGAGTTTGCTGAAGGGAAAAGCAAAACATTCTTTGCTATACAGATAATTCTAATTTTAAAATTTGTACTTTGAGAAATTACAGAAGGAAACAGAGTTTTATGAAATTAATGATAAGGTCCTTTGTATTAACATGTGAGTTCTTCAGTTTATGCCTGTGTAAAAAAAGAAAAAAAAAAGGAGAGAGAGAGAAAGAAAAGAAAAACAGAAAATGGGCATGGGCAGAATCTGAAGAACATAAGATAAATCCCATCTGGATCCTATAGATAATATTCCCCAGTCTTAACAAACTGAGCATTTTTTTTTTTTTTTTTTTACTAGTTTGGAGGAATTAAGGAATTGTAACAGTGGTTCATAAACTACGCTCTCTTGTGTCTCAGTGGGGTTTCTGCAGCAATTCTGTGGGACTTGTAAACTGGAGACTGGAGTAAGACAGAACAGCTCGGGCTTTAGGTGCCCAATTGCCACTTCAAACCTGAGCTATTCATCTGTTTTATGTGTGGGGCTCACCATTATAAGATTCTTTCTGAAGAAATAATCCTGTGACTAAAAGAACTGTAAATCCTAACTATGGTATTTGTAATTGTTGAATACAATTATGTTAGAATTAACTATATAGTGATAGCCTCTCATTTCCTAGCATCAGTTAAGTTATTTGGTTCTCCACAGAAAGTCTTGAATCAAAGCACCCCATTTGGATATTGGTTTGAATAGTATGTGCATTTGATAGTGTGCAATGTGTGAAAATTGCATTCAGGCTCAAGTGCCTGGAGCAAGTAGGACAGAAAGAGGTCCTCAGGAGCTCACTGAGTCCTCCAGGCCTCTGCTCTGGCGTGTTACACATCATGCTCTGGGCAAGGTCACCTGGCCCATGGCGTTTTTATAGACAGGATCATTCTGGAGGCATCTGAGGCATACTTTTATTTTCTCAGGTCCCAAACCAATATATCTTGAAGCACATAATTACTTCATTAAGATTTCTGCAGCCAGTGCAATGGGAAAATGCAGGAATAAGAGTCAGTTTCCTTTGACACTGAGATCATCACTCCTGAGAAAGGTTTTGGCAGGGGACAAAGTTCTATGGTTGAGAGAAAGGCATTGCATGTAGAACTTTGTGTAACAGTTTGCAGATACAATTTTGTAGATTCTATTAAATACCTGACTGATTTTGAGATGAGAATTAAAAGATGTGATGGACTATATTAGTTATCTATTTCTGCGTAACAAACCATGCAAAATGTAGTGGTTTAAAACAAAATAATTTATTATCTCTCATGGTTTCTGTGTGCGAGAAATGTGTACAGGATATAGTGATGATGGCTTGTCTCTTTCATGACATTTTGGGCTTTAACTGGAAACGTTGACAGTTGAGTGCTGGGATAATCTGAAGGCATGTCACTCACATGTCTGATGGTTAATCCTGGTTATTGGCTGGGGTCTTAGCTAAAATAATGCCTGGAAGACCTTAATGTGGTATCTCCATGCGCCCTGGTCTTCTTCACAACGTTATGGCTAGGGTCAAACAGAGATAGAGAAAGAGAAACAGGCCAAAGTATGTCACCTTTTATAATATAACCTTTTATATTATATTATACTAAATTATATTATATAAAATGTAATATAATTTTATATAATATAAAATATGATATATTTTATTATGTACAATATACAATATAATATAATATAATATAGGTAATATAATATAATATAATAATATAAAAGTCATAGAGAGCTATTTCCACCAAATTCTATTTAAGGCAGTGACAAAGACACACCCAAGTTCAAGAGAAAAGATATGGATTCATCTCTTGATGGAGATGTATTACTGTCACATTAAAGAAAAACATGTTGGACAGAATATACTGCAGGTGCCAAAAATATGTATACGCATTTTAAGAGATGTTATCTATGCTCAAGCAGTAGTTCATAATCAGAAGGGTCTGGATGCTGATGGTAACCACTTTGAGCACCTCTTGTAGCACCTCTTGCAGAAGTGAAATGTGACTTGTATTCATCTTTTGTTATCAGTATATATTAAGTATTACAATTTCAATACAGTTTTTTATTCTTTCTTAAAATGTGTACTTTTTTTGGCACCATCTGTATATAGGTGCATCCATCTTGGAACAGTGCAGTCAGCCACATGAGAGAAGTAAAAAGAATGATGAACACATTATTGTGCTTTGTTCTTAGGTGCCAATCAAACCTTTTGTCCTGTTTCCAAACCTATTGATATACATGAGTCAGCATGATAATGCATAAAACTTAAGTGGAAAATGCAGGTCAAAGTCTAAATCAAAATGATTTTTCCATTGAAATGAATTAATTCTCCAACTCATAGACCTGAGAAAACGTACGCCAGTGGGTTTGTCCTCACTCATAGCAACAGGAGCAGAGTATATATGAAGAAGAAAAACATGAGAAACAAAAAAAACACAAATGTACACCTCTGGCCAAGGTACATTTCCTTCATTTGATGGAATCGTCTTCAATTGGAGTACACTTGCAATGCTGCCAGATATAAAATGGAATCGAGGGCAGACAGGTGTTGGTACAGACTTAAAGCTTCAAAGGGACTTACATTTTACTGCCAAGAGGATCTATGCAGATGTATGCTTTGGCTTCTGCAGACTGAAATAGCCTAAATTCTCTTTCTTGAGAAAAGTTTCTGAATTTATTCTGTGCTAAAACCCACTGTTATCTGACCAGGAAGGAAACATTTTTTCCCTTCAAGATGGTTTCTTGTCATGAAATATTCAAATGAAAGATGGGCAAGGTTTTGATTTTTAATGATTCCATAAAACATGCTTTATGCTGTGTTTGGGGGTTTTTCGTGTTGTAGTCGTTGCATTCAAGAGCCAGAGTTTTAAATGCATATCTGCCACCTTTCTCTCGTCTCACTACCCTGAGTAGCTTTGTGATGCTCAGGCTTGAGGCTTTCATACCTGCTAGGCCTCTCCCAGCAACACAGGTAAATCACCTGCATCTGTGAGCACTCTTTGCAGAAGGTTAAATTTATTCCACACTGCAGAGTAGGAGCTCATCTCTGTAAATAATTTTATTATGCTCTTTATAAACATTTTGGTAGAAGAAAATTTCTGGTTTAACTCAATAACATACTTTCTCTGCCCCACGAATTAGATTGATGATGGTGGCATGTGAGATTGATAATACATAGATCTGTGTTATGACAGCCATTGTTTTAGTGCCAAGCTGAAGAGGAATGCTTCCTTAAATGTATCATTGTATAAAATATTGACCTAGAGAACTTCATTATTCAAGCTGGAGAGACAGTCACTACTTAACAGTAATAAACTGTTTCTGTGTTACATTGAGAATACTTCGGGAAATATGAGAGTTGTCAAATCTCTTGAAAATCCTGTCTTTATAGTACACATGACACTAAAGCTATAGCTGTATTTTCTGCTAATAAAAGCAAAGGCACAGACAGATGTGAAGGATATCGCAGCACATTGACAAGAAACTAAGAAAAATGAATACCTGGTTGTGGAGTCGGAAAGACACAGGCCAGTGACCTTGGGAAGCTTTACTCTTTTGAGATATTTTTGTTCTGGTAAGGAGAGCAAAAATAATGCCGCATTAGTGTAAAAAATAAAATAAACCTGAGGCTCTAAAGTGAACACATTTTATGAAAAATATCCTGAAGTATCTCTTAACAAAAAGTCACATGAGATAACATAAAAATAAAAGATGCTGAATGTCAGCCAGAATATTTTAGAAAAGAAGACTTTTTAGAAGTTTCCAAAAATGATATACAGGAGTGCAAAAAACAAACAAGCCAAAAAATGACAGTTTGAACCAGAATGGCATTTCTTTCATTTGTTAAATAAGAAAAATCCGTACTTCCTATTAACTTCTCTTCCTGTTCTACTATACCATTGTTAACAATGTTTTGTTTCTCTTTTAGGAAAACTGTGGTTAATATTATTTAAAACATAAAACACCTTGAATGCCATTTTACAATTGCTGTTAGAGTAACTTCCTATTTGTCTGGAACCTAAAACAGAAAATTAAAGAAGAATCATAATATAAAAATGCTAATTGACATTTGGTATAGCTCGTCATCCCGAAGTGCCTCATTAACTATTAAAGAAAGAATATTCATTATAATTTTAGTGATTGATTTTATTCTAGTTTTTGAAGTTTAAAACTTCATGAAGAATATGATAATGCTCAGTTATTCAGAATATCAAATTTAACAGAATAACAATAGATAAATCTATTTTTATTTTTTTCAGAAAGCTATAAATAGTTATATTTAAAATTTATTTGTTATGATAAACATTATTTTTTTAATAGTACCTGTAAGGAGCAGTATAAATTGTATACTTACTTTAAAAATGGCTATGGAAAACTATAAAAAAATGATATTTTACTTCTCAGGTATCATCTTATTTTCTGAAGTTTTGATATAGTTTCTGAAGTTTTGTTTTCCATGATATAGCAAGATTATTTTGCCTTAATTACTATTAGCACTTTAGTGCATAACGAGGTATCATTTTACTGGATTACCTGCAATATTTTCAAAAGCTCTTAAGGAAAACATGATCATAAAATAAAATACAGTTATAAATATATATATGCAGAGAGAAAGAAGTCAAGAAGTAGGGAGCAAGAGGCTTTTTAAAAGGAAGAAATAAATGATATCATATACTACTGAAGACACACAAGGGTAGAATAATAAAAATATTAACTAACCTTAATATCAAAATTTGCCCAGTGCTTCATGTTTCAATTTAATGTTTTAACTAATATTAATACATAATATATTTATTTCACATGTCCTTGGAATTAATTTTAAATTAAATAATAATGAACTCTTAAATTTCATAATTCCAGAATGGTTTTTTTTAAAGACCTGGCTCAGCAGTTCTGAAGAACTCCAGATTTTGCATTTCATTCTTTTAAGTAACCATTTCTCACAGTCTACTTAATGGTGGGAACAGGCAGGATAGACTTTTTTTTCTCAGACTTTCCCCTTGAAAGTCAATTAAGTATTTGTATGTCAAGCACTTATAGATGTTATGCCAAGGAAATAAAACATAATTGAAGTGTAAACAAAGCAATTAATTAATTTGCATGCTATTAATTGTCAGTCCAATAGCTCCTATATATAAGTAATTAAGAGAAGTATCTACAAATGATCAGCACACAGGAAAGTATGACTTCTTGGTATAAAATGCCATGTGGTAATCCATTCATGAGTTATCAAGAAATTATCTACTTTTTGAGCATAAGCATCTAAGGTTCTTTAGGTATGAAGTCAGATATCTCCTTAAATTATCTTTTGCCTTCATTAGCAATTTGACCATCTGATATGTGACATACATTATAGATCTATATCTTTCCTTTTTATGTATTGTTGCACTACTAATTTGCACAAAGAATTACCAAATAGTTTTTATATTAGGTTTATTCAAATACTATAAGTTACTATGTAATTATAAATCTGAAGTCAAATTGGGAAACTAAATGGAAGGCTTCACAATGTGCTGAAAAAAGTTCATTTATACTTGGGACATAGTGACTTCTTACATGAAAATATGTATTTAATTCCTGTCATCTCCAACAAAGTCAAACATGTTTTACATTTCTGTTTGAATTGACAAATGTATTTTATTAGAGAAAGAGTCTATATCACACTCTCTTTCTAAACTATCATTTTATTTTTTAATCCTACAATAAAATATAAAACTGCTTAGTCACCAGACACTTAAATTTAATTCCAGGCAGGTAAATGGCGTCAAATGACAGTGAGGTGACCAACCTGTACATTACTGAGAGGTTCTAGAAGACATGTCAGGATATCATACCCATCTAAATTGTCCTGCCTCCTCTTCCAGTTGGCAAAGAGCTATTCATCAACTACAGGAGAGGCTGGGGGAGGGGGAGGAAGAAGGGTAGTGGTAGGGATGGGGGAGAAAGAGAACACATGCACACTCGAGTGAAAGCAAGCAGAGATGTAAAGGAGCCAGGCAAAGGGCCTCATGTCTTAGGCCATGAGTCAATAAGAGATCCCCTGGGAAATAACTGTGATACTACTTCTAGATCTTCACTTAATGTAACTCTATGACTTGAAAGTCAAGCTGCAAATTTACAATTAAACGTTGCTTTGTGTATTCTTTGGGCCTTCATGTATAGGATTAATCTTTTGTTAAGATCTCTTGATTATATAGAATACTTTCCCTCTGTCCCAACATTAAGGAAAAGGTATTGGGATTGGATGGGTACTTTTTTTTTTTTTCTCCTGGATGAGGGAGTGATGAAGTAGCTTAGGATTTCAAATTTTGCAGTAAGGATTAGCGTCTCATCTCATCTCTTTTATGGGATTTCCTCTTCCACACAACTAAGAAGTCAATCAAGATGTAAATGCAGTCAAAACATAGTAGTGGCCTATTTAAAGATGAACTACTGCAGGAGAGAGTATTCTTACGTCAGAACCCTGGGATACAGCATCTGATGCATTAGCCCTGTGAAAGGCTGATATTATGATAAGTAGTAGAGACACATGTGCAACTCACATAACCAACATTTTCAGATTGATTTGTAAATAAAATTGTCAATTTACTAATTTGTATTGGGAATCAGTCTGCTATAATGATAAAACATTGGTGTCCAGTGATCAGGGGATCCCGTTCCAAGAATTGAGGCAATTGAAAAATTTAATTAATATTGAAAAATCTACTTGGTAGATGTAGCTTTAGAACAATATATATTTTTATTCCAACTGGCAGCCTAAACTATGATTTCCAATCTAGAGTGATTTTGGAGTATGTGTTAGTATGTGGTGCTTTGCCTTAGAGTACCAATTTTACAGCAAGACTTAATTTTTATCAGGAATATTTAATCCATTTAAAGTATTTGTATTAAAACAAACACAATTATGTTATCAAATATGCAGAGAAATTCAAAATGCAAGTAGGTATTTTTCAATAGAACACAAAATTTCCATTTTTAGGGAGCCTCTGTGTCAGAAAAGAGGGGTGCAGTACAGACCAGCTTGTGTCCCCAGAGTTCATTTCCTCTCTTCTTAATAAACTCTAATGTGAAAGTCTGTAAAATATTCACAAGCACAACTGACACCCTACTCCATGAAAAGGTAAGAGATGCATCTCCACAATGAGGGAGACATGCTGACAGATCCTTCTCTTCCAACACATCTCCGGACAGGCTCTTTGATGACCAATGTTCATTTGTACTCATCTTTACAGCCTCATTCATTCTTTTCTCAATGCACTTTCATAACTTTTCTAAATTTATGGCTTATTTCACATTGATTACATTTTAGGTTGACTGCTTCCTGATGATATATAAAGGACACCTTAATCTCATGAATTACCTGTTTCTAAATCACAATGCAGGTTGAGTTACTTATAAAAGCTTTTCTGCCTCCATCTCTATTATGTGGATTTTGATCAACAACAATTACTTGGAGTAGACCATTTTGCCCGGAGTGTTTCTCTATTTTCCTCACCCTTGTCTTAACTGTTTTTTGACCTAGGTTTTTATGTAACATTGCTTTGCAGATTTTACTCTGTTAATCTTTAATACCCTACTTTTTGAGTGGTTCTTACTTTAAAAAGTTTAAATAAAAGAAAAACCCTCCAAAGAAGAGCTTGTTGTGTTAATCTATGTACACAATTATGTAGATTAAAAACCATTATTTTTCAGTTTTTATGAAATTAAGCCTACTATAATAAAAATCCACCAAAAGATTGCCTTTAGGCTAGCAAGTGTGTAAGTTTAGTAAATTATGTTTTTTTTATCTTTGCTGGGTTTTATTCTTTAAACTTTTTAGTGCTTAACTTAGGACCAAAGGTAATTGTATATAAAAGAATGTAAGGCCAATGAGAAAGAACGTTATGTGGGAAATATGTATTCTGTAAATAATATTCTAGCTACCTCTATCTCTACTTCTTCCATCACTCACATTGTATCTATTTACTCTGCTTTATTTTTATGGTACTTGCCAATTTTAAAGCCATATTAGTTATTGTTCTGTTTATTTTTTGTTCTCATTAGAATGTAAGCTGCATGAGAGCAAGGACTTTGTTTTGTTCACTGTATTTTTATCACATAGAACAGTACTTGATGATTCTCAGTGTTTATTTTTAAAGGTTGGTTTCTCAATTTTGGCACTATGGACATTTTGGGCTGGACACATCTTTGTTGTAGGAGTCTGTCCTGTGTATTGTAGGATATTTGGCAGTATCCCTGGCTTCTGCCCTCTAAGAATCAGTAGCACCCCCTCCTTCAAGTTGTAACAAAAAATGACTCCAGACATTGGCAAATATCATGAAAGGGGGTGCTGATGACAATATTGCTTCTGATTAAGAACCATTGGTTTAATAAAATTGGAAGTAACATGGTCCCAAGCCTGTTCTTCATATGAAGAGACATATGAAAGGAGGATTGAAGGAACTCACTTAAATAAACAAATGATAAATAAATGATCCACTTTCACAGGAGTTGGAGATGATGTGGCGTGGAGAGGTCAAGAAAGTGATCCAAACCACACATGCAGATTGAAGATTAAGTTAGGTAGAACAATTTAGAACACTAGCATTCTTAGAGTGCCACAGCTCTTTATTTGTCCCTGGGTGATGCTACAACAGGATTATCTGAATATTTTAGGGTTTTATGTGTGCTTTTTTTTTTTTTTTTTGGTTTTGTTTGTAATTGAGTCATTGCAAAACTACCGTATACCAACCTGCTTAACTTTTTGCAGGGCAGTGTTCTCGTATCAACTGGCTAAAAACAAAACAAACCTGACTATCACAGGTCCTTTCAAGCTGTGTAATGACATGGACTATTTTTCACTTCCTAAGTGCTTGGACAACACTTTATTCTTTACATTAGTAAGGAATTAATATATGTGATTGCAAATAATCTGAAGGTCTAAGTAAGTTGCATATATTAATGAATGATAAACTATGTGACTCAACAATAGAAAAAATTATCAAGCCCCACTAAGTGGCAATTGCTTTATTCACATTACTGTATTGAAATATGATAGTCATTCCACTGATAATACAATTATTTGAGGTCAAACAGCTAGTAAGTACTGCATTTGAATTTTGAACCCTTGTCTATCTAAAGCCAAAGTTTTGCCGCTTTCCTAGGATATGCACTAACAAAATGTCTAAATAATGTACTGTAAGTACAATTTGATGGATCCCAAACAGCTAATTTTTTAATCTCACTAAAATAGTCTCAGCATGTTGAACACTTCTACAATTATAATATTATTATTTAAAAAAATAAAAAATATCACTATCATGAAAATATTGAGTATAGTTTTATAAATATTAATTACAAAGATTCATAAATGCATTCCAAATGTTAAGAGATTTTTAACTTCCCAAAGAGACATAGGGGTATCTCAAAATGGTTCCTTATCAGCACCTAAATTTTGTTCTAATTGAAGAAAAGTTGCACAAATGTATGAGGTTTAATCAAACTAAGACGGGTTGTGTAACCTTAAAAATATTGTCTTCTATACCTGTTGCTCAGTATCTGTGATTTGTCCAAAGGACTCCAAGTATATTTTCTTACTTGTTAGCAGATTTTTTATTGGCATGAATGTGCACAGTTCAAGGAGAACTTACTAAGAAAGTATGCCTTCGGGTAGCTTATTGGCAACGGAATATGATCAGATAATATTTTAAAGAGAAAGCAAAACAAACAAACAAACAGTACCAGCATTCTTTTTAGTAGATCCACAAACTCTTAGAATACAAGGTAACTAAGGAAGAATAAAACCCACACTTATTAAATTTTAGAATTTTCCATGAATCTTTAAAGTTATTGGGGCTTCCGGACAAAGTGGAAGGTTCAAATTTGGCCTAAAATTTAGGTTAATGATATTTTATCACCAGTTTAATTACAGTTTTAATTAGAGACACACCAATATCAAGTTGGCAGGTGGTTCAACTGAAACTATTTAGTAATTAAGCAGATATAATATCCCCCAAAGCCAAGCAGAAAAAAACAAATATTTTTTCTAAATCGTTCAAAGAAATTGAACTTGCATTTGTGTCCATAAATCTGTGCATGTTTGCAACATGTAATTTAAAAATATCATAAATGGCATTTATTGTTTTAAGTATCTTCCATACTTAATTGTGAAAATAACTTCACTTAATGCTTACAATGGTAGTGGTGTTCACAACACAATTCTGTCTTGAAAAACATATCTCAAAATGTAGCTTTACTCTGTTAAGAAATTTTATAGAATTGTAGCTAATATTTTGTGTTTTAAAATTAGTTCATTTAACACCTGCACTAGAAAACCAGTTAGTTTGTAATATACATCCTTCTACTCTAAGACCATAACTGTAAATTTATTTTCTACCTTACTTTCATGTGTCATAAAATCTTCTTTCTAAATAGCTGTATTCCCACACTTCTTGAAGTCTCCATGAGTAACAATATCTTCTTCATTTTTCCACAGAACAGAGAGAGAATGAGTTTCAGAAAATGAAACTTTAAAGGGGGATATATTGTGATGAAGATCACTTCAGATTGCACTGTATTAGTTATATATCTATGGTACTGGCGCTATGAAGAAGGAGATAATCAACCGATTTATACTATTCCTATCAACAAACAAGTTTCTGTAGCCCTGAAACTATCTGTTACTCTGTTATTCTTTCATAATTTTCCCTACAGTAAAAATAACATATAAGTAAATGTATAATAGCTTTTTGTTAGCCTACAAGGTAGTTTACACCTACTTAAAACATATAGGAACAAACTTTTTGTAGGATTAAAAATGCACATATAGAAAAGTTGCAAAAAAGCATGGAGTACAAGGAAAATGTATGGGAGAAATGTTCTGCAAATCTTAGAATGTGAAAACATCCCAATCAACATGTGAGACACAGAAAATTTTAAAAGCCTATTGAAAGATCTTAATGGTTAAACTATTTAATATGGTAACAAATATATACAAATTAAATATCTGTGATTATACATATAAAAATCTTAGAGATCATTATTCCTTTGTGCATGTCTATGTGGAAGTGGGGCTTTTACATTTTTTATATACTTGTTTGATGTACCAAAAGTAATATGGTAAGAGCAAACATAATAAAATTATTACTTAAAACACTAGGAAGCAAGATGATCAAGATTATTAGTCTAGAAACCAAAACACAAAAAACAAAAACTTGGTAACTTATTTATGTCCTCAGAATGTAGGTTCCCTAGTTATTTTACTCTCTTTATCTGAGCTTATACTTAAAAAGGAATTGATAAATAAATTGATCTCTCTAAACAGTGAAAGCTTTGGGCAAACATCAAGCCATTCTTTTTAGAGTCTTTTCAAAATCCTAATAACTTATAAAATGACAGACATAAATATTCCCTTCTCAGAAAGTTGAATGACCTCACTTTTATTAATGTTTATATAATACCTCAATAAACCTATAATATCTCAATAAACCTCTGCTAAGAAATATATAAGAGAAGAAGGTGTTTGATTCACAAAAGATGGAGGAAGCAAGGTTCTACTGGCCAACTGTCCACTTGGCCAACACATATTAAAAAA
The DNA here is from genome assembly GCF_004115265.2 of Rhinolophus ferrumequinum. Lineage (NCBI taxonomy): Eukaryota > Metazoa > Chordata > Mammalia > Chiroptera > Rhinolophidae > Rhinolophus > Rhinolophus ferrumequinum. Next base: position 60,603,062 of record NC_046290.1, read on the forward strand.
CAGTTTTGCTAAAATAACCTTTTATATCACAAGACTTTGGATAAAGTGTGGGTCAAGAAATACTTGTTCAAGGTAGTGGCTACATGCAATGAAAAATATGTTCCATGACTTCATATTTAACCTCAGGTATTTATGCTAAATTTCTAATCAGGAAGGAGTTCATTGTCTGGTTAAATTTTATATTTTGAGGTAAAATTTAAATATTTTAAAATGCACAGTTCTTAAGTGGACACTTTCTTGAGTTTTAATTAATCATACATGCTTGCTGTATTCCCCACCAGTAATTCCCTAAATATTTCTTAGCAACCACTGTTCTAATTTCTATTGCTATAGGTTAGTTTCACCTGTTCTTGAATGTCACATAAATGAAATCATACAGTGAGTACTTTTCATCTGGTTTGTGTCACTCAACATAATGTATGGCGAGTCATTCTTCTCATTGCATGAATCAGTGGTTCATCCTTTTTACTGCAGAATTAGTAAGTACTTTATTGTATATATAATACCATATTTTTTTTCCATTTTCATGTTGGGCGGTTTCCAGTTTTAGCTATTAATAAAACTTCTATAAAATGTACATACAAATATTTTGGTGTCTCTTATGTAAATCCCCAAAAGTGACTTTGTTGGGTCATAGGGTTGGTGTAGATTTAGCTTTGTGAGAGAAACTGCGAAATAGTTTTCCAAAATGGTTGTACCATTTTAAATTTTCACCAGCAGTATATGGAAATTCCATTTGCTCCACCTCCTTGCCATATTTTAGAATTCTAAGTTTGTAAAATTTTAGCCATTTTAATGTGTATAATGGCATCTTAATCTGATTTAAATTTTTCTTATTACTAATGATATCGAGTATTTTTCCATGTGCTTATTGACCTTCATATAACTTTCTTTGTAAAGCTGCTATACAAATTAATTGTTTGTTGCCAATTTTTTGAACTTAAAAATTTGTGTTTCAGAGCAGTTTTAGGTTCACAGAAAAATTGAGAGGAAGGTTCAGAGATTTCCCATATACCCCTGACCCACACTTGTACAGCCCCCTCTTATGTCAACATCATTCACCAGAGTAGTATATTTATTACACATCTAATCACTGCACCCCTTGTATTTAAGTTTAATTTGTTTGATATTAATAAAGCCACCTATTTGGAGAAATGTCTATTCAGGTCATCAGCCCATTTTTTAATTGGATTGTTTGTGGTTTTGTTGTTGAGTTATACGAGTTCCTTATATATTTTGGATATTTGTCCTTTATTGTTTGCAAAATATCTTCTCCCATTTAGTTGGTTGCCTCTTTATTTTGTCGATGGTTTCTTTTGTTGTGCAGGAGCTTTTTAGTTTGATATAGTCCCGTTCATTTATTTCAGCTTTTACTTCCCTTGTCTTTGAAATCAACTTCATAAAATCCTCTTTGTTTAGTGGTTACCAGAGGATAAGGGGGGAGGAGGATGGTAGATATGATAAACAGGGTCAAATATATGGTATTGGAAGGAGAACTGACTCTGGGTGGTGAGCACACAACGTGATACGTAGATGATGTATTACAGAACTGTACACTTGAAACCTATGTAATTTTACTAACAATTGTCACCCCACTCAACTAATTAAAATAATAATAATAAAAATAAAGCCACCTAGTTTTTTTATGCTTAGTTTCAATGATGCATTTTTTCATTCTTTACTTTTAACATACTTCTTATTTGTATATTTAAGCTGTGTCTTTTATAGATCATTTTTAATTCTATAATGTGTTTTGACAAATATTTAATATAGTAATAATTAGGTGTTTGTATTTATGACAGCTATTTTCTGTTTGTTTAATAATCCCACCTTTCTTTTATCTTCTATTCCTCATTCTTGTTTTGTTTAGATAAGTTTTAGTATTTTAATTACTTTTTTTTTTAGCTATGTCTATTTGTATTATTTTTCTATGGTTGCTGAGATATAATATGCTTCTTGACATTTCACAGTCTACTTTGATACTAAATATAGACTCTTATATTTACCCCATATATTTACTATTCCCAGTGCTCTAATCTTGTTCCCATCAATCTGAATTTCCAACTGAATTTTTTCAACTATTTTCTTCTGCAATTTATTTTATTCTTGTTTAAGAAGGATATTTCTCCTAGGTATCTATCCGGAGAAATCCAAAACTCCAATTCAAAAATCTTTATGCACTCCTATGTTTATTGCAGCACTATACACAATAGCCAAGACATGGAAACAACCAAAATGCCCATCGGTAGATGACTGGATTAAGAAACTGTGGTACATTTACACAATGGAGTATTACGCAGCCATAAAGAAGAAAGAAATCTTACCATTTGCAACAACATGGATGGACCTAGAGAACATTATGTTAAGTGAAATAAGTCAGACAGAGAAAGATAAGTACCATATGATCTCACTTATTTGTGGAATCTAAAGAAAAGAATAAGTGAATGAACTAACCAGAAACAGTGTTGGAGACAAAGAGGAAAAACTGAGGATTGCTAGATGGGCGGGGGGGGGGGAGCGGGTGAAGGGATTGAAGGGCAGTCGGTGACCACAGGATGGCCACGGGGTTTGAAAATTAATCTGGGGAATGTAATTTAGTGGTTACCAGAGGGTAAGGGGGTTGGGGGGTGGGAGATGAGGGTAAGGGGGATCAAATATACGGTGATGGAAGGAGAACTGACTCTGGGTGGTGAACACACAATGTAATTTATAGATGATGTGATATAGAATTGCACACATGAAATCTATGTAATTTTAATAACAATTGTCACCCCAATAAATTAAAAAAAAAAAGATACAGCAAATGGATAAAAAAGATATAGCCATTAATATCGTAAAAAAAAAAAAAAGAAGGATATTTCTACAAGAAACAAAATTTTAGGACACATTTTTCTTAATTTAACACTTTGGTGATTTCATTCCATTTTCTTCAAGCCAATGTTATTTTGTTTTTTGTTTTTAAGAAGTCAGCCATCATTTATGTTATATTTCATAGTGTTTTTCTAAATGTAATACATTTCTTTTCTATTTTAAAATTTTTTCTTTTGCCTTTCATTTGCACAAGTTTGCTGCAAAGTGAGTCAGTGTGATTTTCTTTGTATTTATTCTGTTGGTTTCTTTTCACAAAATTTTGGGGGAAATTTTATCCATTATTGCTTTATTTTCATCATTGTCTGTTGTTGGTTGTTCTTGTGTGTGTGTGTCTGTGTTTGCCCTATTCTTTAACTCCTTTGCTAGAAATCCAAAACTTGAAACCTTGATCACTTGATATTACTTTTTATTACTAAGCCTCTTTTTGTTTTGTTCCTTTTTCCTCTCTCTTCAGATTAGATACTGTTTATTACTCTGTCTTCAAGTTCATTGACCCTTTCTTCTACAGTCTTCAATATTTATCACATTTAATAAATTAATTTCAGATGTTGCCTGGTGAGCATGAGCTTTACCTGTTTGCTTTATTTCAAGGATAATAGCACTATTTGTCTGGTGGTTATAAACAGTTGTTTTATATATTTTGTCCATTTTTTTTCATGTTAGGTGGCAAAGTCCAGTAACAGTTAGTCATGTGTTGAAGCAAAAATCAACTATATTGCTTTTTTTATATTGTTGGCAATTTTTACACATAATATTACTTATGGTTACTATTATTTTTGTGCAGGAGTGGTTGAAAAAATTTCATAGTGTTGAGAAATATAATTGGTTAGTAAATATGTTGATTATGATTTGAGATTCTGAAAAAACCGTAACAATTGTATTTTGTTAGAATATATTAAAAATTAATGATATTAAATAATAAAATTAGATCAACTTTAAGATTACCTACTTTATTACTGCTCTTGATTTGTATAACTTGATACAATCTTTCTTCATTTTTCATTCTTCAAGGTCCAATTTTAAACTTTGGAAAAATATTATACTAAATTATCAATTACTTTTTCTGTGGTAACTCAGATTTTCTATCAGTAAACTACAAATATTTGGAAATTATCATAATTCACACATACTAATATCACTGGATTTATGCCGATTAAATCAGTTATTTTAATAAATAATGTAACAGAATGCTTAGAATCTATTTTGTTGCTGTTGTTTTGAGGGAATCAATTACGATACTTAGTTAAAATGGCCAAATTGGTGGAATGGTTCAGAAAGCTGTTCTTAATTCTAAATTTTTGTTTATTTTACAAATTTAGAGCTTTGTCATTACTTTCTAGATGATCCATATGCTTCAGAGGTTATCTTATAGTCACAAATGTACTGTAGTCCAAATTATTGATTAGTCTTACCTCTTCTTAAACTACCCTTAAGTATTAAATAGCAGAATACTTATTGGTTATAATGCAGTGCCTTTCAAATGCATTATAAAGCCGGAAAGTTCTAATGATATATTTTCTAAACTTAAACAGATTTTTCTCAGCACATGGGACTCAGGATTTTAACGTATAGGATACATTAATTTATAGTTGAATAAAATGAATATGTTTTAACACACTGTAATGTGATAGAAAAAGCCTCAGACAAATTGGAATCCTGATTTATATTTCTGTCTCTATGACTTCTCAACACATGAATTTTGCTAAGCCTTTCATCTTCCTCATCCCAGTGATCTTATCTGTAAAAGTTTTACGATGCGTTAGTTCAGTGTCTCTTGATTAATACATGCATAGATTTTTAAGGGGCATAACTTGTAAACACATCTGCCTAATATTTACTTACATTGTTTTATTATCATATTTAATATAGCCAAACATAAAACTAAAACTAGTAAAGCAATTTAATAATGGTGCATATTCTACTATTCCTCAAATTGAGATGTATAACCTAATTCCCCTCACCTGGAATCTGGGCTGGACTGGGTTCGTCTGATCTATAAAATTTCACAAAAGTGATATTATGGGATCTCTAGGACATAAAAAGCCTTACAGCTTCTACCAGGGCATCTTGAATACTCTCTCGGTGAGCGCTGAGCAGCCATGTTCAGAAATCTGACTATCCTGAGACCATCTCTTGGGAGAAAATTAGCCATGGATCTATAGTATTTCTGCATGTCTCATGAGCAGAGTCACACTGTTTGCCCCTTTGGGGTATTATTTTTTCAAGGATGTTTGTACAGTGAACAGTCTTGAATTGTACAAATAGTACCTCCCTCCAGAGCAGAGGGCAGCAACGCGGACCAACAGTTGTTAAAAATTCAGGTTATCCAAGCTTAGGAGTTCTTTCCTAGAACTCAACTCACCATGTGTGTTGGCCTACGAGCCTTAGTCTGTGGGACTTGGAGGCATGGAAAACTGACACAAATATGCTGATGGTCCTTCCTGTGCTGTGAATCTTAAAGTCATTTATCTGTGATCTGAGAGTTTCATGTATTCTACAGGCATCCATTAAACTGTGTCAGTGTAGCTTGTTTACTTACAAGTTTGGTAAAGTCTCAGACCCTTCACAGTTCTTGCTATTGCCACATGGGAGAGGCATCTGGTACTGAGACTAGCCTTTCAGTGATCCTCACAAAATACAAGCCCTCCAGACCAGCCCATCTGCCAGCTGAATGTGACCAAGCAATCTCAGTTAACACCATGGTGAGCAGAATTGCCAGGCTGAGCACTGCCCATCCAGAGATAACGAAATGGTCCTTGGTTTAAGCCACTAAGTTTTGGGATACTTTATTACACAGAAAGAGATAACTGGAACAATTTGTTAAAAAATTATTTCATTGCACATATATAACCTTCAAACAAAAAGTAATATATCAATTGTATAATGACATAACACTTAGACATTTTGAGGTTCCTTTCCTTAAAATTTTTCAACTTTAATACATTTTGCTTTCTGCAGGGATAAAAATTAGCTATCTTACTGTACACTTTTAAGGAGGTGATCAAGCAAGTAAAAATATCCTCTAGGATAGGAAGATGGGGAATGGAAAGAAGATATGACAAGAGATAATTATGCTATCACATATGGACATGTAAGATAAAACCTGCTCTAGATTCAGAAACAAGTTGTCAGAAAAGGAAACAGAGGATAAAACATTTGATCATTTTTAATTCATTCAACAAATATAATAATCAGGTCATTTCCCTCTAATATAAAGGCCCTAGATGAGAAAGTACAGAAAAGAGGCTTGGGACGTTGCATTTGCATTGTCACATCTTTTTAAAGAACTAGTAAGTGGTCACTAAAATGCCAAACTTGAGACCTTGCTAGAGACTCAGAATGTAATAATTTGGTGCCTGAATCTAATAATTTTAGAAAGGAAAACTTGGCCTGTTATGTATATTAGTCATGAATCCAATTAATAAGTCATTTATATTTTAAAAGCATAAAGGTTCATATGAATATCATTTAAGTGAATAAACTAGCAAACTTTTTATGTATCTGTGATGGGTAAAGCACTATTCTGGCCATAGTTAATATAAAATAATGAAGAAGCATATAGTCACAAGGTAGTCTTACATTCCTGAAATTGTATCTATCATGAAATATTTGATTTTTGTATTCTTTTAAAGAACAAAAAAGAATTAAATTGTCTCATAAAAATAATATGTGAAAACAATTGAGGAGAAGTAAGACTAAAGATCAAAATAATATAAAGAATCAGATGAAGAGCACAGTTATGTTTAGAAGAAGAAGGTTCTATTACTAGAAAAACATTTTGTTGTAATGAAGGTGATTAAAAAAGGGTTATGTTTCTATTCTGAGAGGTGTGAAACTCAAAAAAGAACATTTGTGACAAAGACCTGTGATTGAAAAACAGGTTTGCTAGAATACAGAAACAAGGAAGCAAGAGGGTCATCAATGCAACAAATGATTGGCTCAAAGAGAATGCGAAAGGGCATGGTTGATAAGACTTGGATATTTGGTTCATGAGTGTCTTCGTCAAGACCCTTTCAGTTTCAAGTAGCTAAAGTGCACTCAATTATTGTAGGCAAACATTTATTGTCGTTACCCAGTGTACCTCACAAGCTAGCTGGCTCTGCTCTTGAATGTTCTGAACTCCACCTTTCCAATCTGTTTAGCAAAGAGAGAACTGATGGTACCCCTTTATTGCAATGTCAAAATCCAGAAGGAGTAAATCTTATAGTTTCAACTTGGATAAAGATTCTGTCCCCAGGCTCATTCTTAATCTCAAATATTTTTGAAATTCCAATAATCGTTGAAATCTTTCTAAAACAAATCCTGTGGAAAAAAATCCCACACTAGTCTGGAGGAAGTATCAAAAGGTCTTACTGAAGAGGATGGTTATTACATGTCACTTAAATTTATTTATTTACAAGTTAAACTTTTTTGTCTGTTATATAAGATGGTCTGTTAGAGAAATATTTTTCTTTTTTCTTTATTTTTTTAAAGTTTATTTGGGTGACAATTGTTAGTAATTACATAGGTTTCAAGTGTACAATTCTGTAATACATCATCTATATATCACATTGTGTGTTCACCACCCAGAGTCAGTTCTCCTTCCATCACCATATATTTGACCCTGTTTACCCTCATCTACCACCCTTTCCCCGCTTATCTTCTGGTAACCACTAAATTATTGTCTATGTCTGTGAGTTTTTTTCATTTGTTTATCTTGTTCCTTTGTTTTCAGTTTTATATATCACATATCAATGAAATCATATAATTCTCGACTTTTTCTGTCTGAGAAAATTTCAAATAATTAAAGTTGGAATCAACATTTTTATGAGCTACAATGGGATATCACACATTCTTCTCAATTTTTATGAATAATAATATATAGGACAGAACGCTAGATGAGGAAGAAAAGGTGGTGGCATCTAGCTTTTGCCATTAATGAGACATGTAACTTACAGTACTCCTTCCTCAAACGTCCTCTCTTATCTGTAAAATAAAGATTTAATTGACCACTAAACAGCCATTCTAAACTAGAGTGTTATATGATTTAGTGATTATCTGATTCTAAATTTCGTCAAAAATTGCATTTTATGTCAAATATTTTTGGATAACCTATTATACATAGCACATAGTTTTAAGTGCTGTTAAAGTCTAAGAGAGACAGAATAATGACCCCTAGATGACCTGCACCCTAATTCCTAGAACCTATGAATATATTACATGCAAGGGGAAGTAAGGTTGGAGGTGGAATTAAGGTTGCTAATTAGTTGACTGAGTTAGAGGATCCTGGGGAGCTCAGCATAATCGCAAAAGTCCTGATAAGTGAAAGAACAGGCAAGAGAGTGAGAGTAAGAGTGATGCCATGTGAAAAAGATTCAACTGGGCATTTCTGCCTTTGAAAATAGAAGAGGGCCACAAGCTAAGAAATGTGGGAAACCTCTAAAAGCTGCAAAGGCAAGGAAATGGATTGTCCTCTAGAGCCTACAGAAGGAGCATAATCCTGATAACCCAGTGAGATCCATTTTGGACTTCTGAGCTCCATGAATATAATATATCTATGTTGTCTGAAGCCACCAAAATTTTGGCAATTAGCTATAACAGCAATAGGAAATTAATACCAGTTTCATATATGAAAAACACATAGTATCTGCCTTCAAAGAGATTATATATAGGCCTAGGAAATAAACTGAGTGTACATGAATTTTTACAAGGTAGAATATGATAAATGCATAAAAGGAGATAATCTAATATCTTCTGAACTCAGCTTATCATCTCATAAATCTAAAGACAAGGGGTATCTTAAATGCATTCATCCAGCATGGTACGAAGTTCTATCACATAATAAGTATCAAAACCCAACACCACCCTGCCCTCATGGTACTTGCAATGTCATACAGATGAACAAATAGTTAGCTCATACCAATAAAATATAAAATTGAAAATTTGATAACTGATTTGAAATAAACATACATGTTTCTCCTAGACCACATAACAGTGGGATTTAAAATGAACAAAAAGGTCCCAGAAGACCTCTCTGAAAATGTGACCATTGAACTGGGGCCTGATGGATGAGTAAGGGCTATTTAGTCAAAGAATGGAGAGGAAAACATTTTGGGCATAACCTTTATGGCAAGAGAAAGATAGTAAATAATAAAGGACTAGAAGAAGTTCCCCTGTGAAGAGAATGAGGGAAGAGATGGGCGAGGTGAGTGATTAGCTGACAGTGAGAAGAAGATGCTTAATACATACAGATTTCAGTTGTACCATTCAAGGCCACTTTGAGAGTTTGTGTTATTGTAAGACTAGTTAAAAAACATTAATAAACAGATTTAAATAAAGAGGTGAATAATCAGATTGCATAACAAGAGCACCCTGTGTATATGGTAGAGCTATGTGTATATAACAGAAACAAATAATGCTTGCTCTAACCCCATCAGATGATGATTGTCTGAAGTTGGGTAAGCAAATTGGATATGAATAGAATTCAGAAACATTTGTGGTATTGAATTGACTTGATGTAAAGTCAGGGTACAGACTGTTTTTAGAAGCATAGTGATCAGTGTAGAATGCTGATGGAATCAATGTACCACATTTAAAAGTAACCTCTATAAAATACTTACAAGTTGCCACCAACTCTCTTTAGCACTTTATATGGATTAATTTCTTTGAAACTCACACTAACCCTAGGAGATGAATACTATTATTGTCACAATTTTGCATATATGCATAAAACCCTGAAGAACAGAGAGATAAAATAAATTTCCAAGGTCACACAGCAAATAAGTTGAACATCAGGGATTTGAACTCAGGTAGAACATTTTTGATACAGCTGTGAAAATTATCTGTTCAATTTAGCAGCAAGGAGTTTATTAGGTTCTTTGATGAGAGCTATTTCCGTGGAATAATGCAGGTAGAAACCAAAGAATAGTAAACTGAAAAGTGTCTATTGACTTTCATTTTCTCAGAAAAGTAGAGGGGAGAGAAATAGCTGTGAGTGAGAGACAGCGCAATTTCTTTGGATGACTGAACTAATGTGAGGAAGTTTCCTTTCTGGCCGAGCAGGTGGTATGTATGCCTGACCAAAACATGGCTTCTGCATTAGGCCAAATGGAGTGCAGTACGGCTACTTGTTGTGAGGCTCTCATGTAACCCCAAGCCTTTATTTCTCAATTCTTCTTTCTTATGACTTATTTCTCACTGGAGAAAGCAAATGCCTTCAAATCCACAGGAGTAGATTACTTCAACTTGCACGAAAAGCACTCTTTTTGCAGTTCTTGAAACCTTTCATGATTTGCAAGATATATGTGAGCAGGCCAATTAACTCCGGGAAGATTTCCTGTCTGTAAACTGTGGTCCTTTTAAGAAAGCAGGAACCTCATCTGGCCATAAAGAAGAAAGAAATCTTACCATTTGCAACAACATGGATGGACCTAGAGAACATTATGTTAAGCGAAATAAGTCAGACAGAGAAAGATAAGTACCATATGATCTCACTTATTTGAGGATTCTAAAGAAAAGAATAAGTGAATGAACTAATCAGAAACAGTTTTGGAGACAAAGAGGAAAAACAGGGTTGCTAGATGGGCGGGAGGGGTGGGGGGTGGGGGGAGGGGGAGGGGATTGGAGGGCAGTCGGTGACCACAGGATGGCCACGGGTTTGAAAATTAATCTGGGGAATGTAATTTGGTGGTTACCAGAGGGTAAGGGGGTTGGGGGGTGGAGGATGAGGGTGAGGGGGATCAAATGTATGGTGATGGAAGGGGAGCTGACTCTGGGTGGTGAACACACAGTGTGATTTATGGATGATGTGATACAGAATTGCACACCTGAAATCTATGTAATTTTACTAACAATTGTCACCCCAATAAATTAAATAAATAAATAAATAAATAAATAAATAAATAAATAAATAAATAAATAAGTAAGTAAAAGAACATGACTGTCTAGCCTAGTGTATGTACATTGGTCACTAGTCTCCAAACTTTTGTCTCCACATTAGAGACCAAAAAATACACGTACAGAATGTTGGGAATACTAAGAAGTCAGAGATTAAATGTGCACACATTTTCTAAATGCAGAAAGTAAATTACTAGTAGTACCTAAAAATGATCTTGGTTTCTAAATTCTGTCATTCTTTTTCTTTTTTTTTTTTCCTTTCTCATATGTGACTTTGATTTTTCAACAAGAGCAATTACTTTGTCTTAGTTTGTACAGGTAAGAATGTTCACTCTTATAAGTTTGAGTGGAAAAAAATTTGCTACAATTATTTCTATAGATCAGTTATTCCAATAACCAATTGCCAACACCAAGAAGGTATTACTCCAAATTAACATATAAAAATTTCGTTAACATTAATGCTAAGTATTAGATCCATGACAACTTTAAATAACTTCAGCTTATCTCACAATAAAATATCCAATACTTAAAAATAAAACAAGAAAATCACTTTAAACTTTACATAACATTTCTTTAAAACTATGTATGAATTGCTTCTGAACACACTCAAGTTAAATCAAAGCACTTTTTCAGAGAGATCTATTAAAGTTTCTCATCAACTTGTAGTTGACCTAAAAGAAATAGGATGCAAATAACTCATACCATGATTTACAACTTACCCATCAGTATCTCAGGGGGGTAAACTGAATGTCTATGTGCCTAGCTAGTTTGCAGTCACTTGCCCTTGGCGAGCAATTAACCATTTGCCAAGGCCTGAGTGTTTAATAAGAATGAAACATGTTGTAAGATTGATGAAGACTGTAAATAATAAGTATAATCGTAATACCTAAACTTCACAAGCATCACTTTCCCACACCTGCCTACCCACCTGCACCACCTCTGCATCATTGAAGACAATTTTCTAGTTGTATGTTGGAAAGGTGAGGCATCCTACAAGTGAGATTTTAACAGAGGGACTAAGGCGATGATGAATAGAAGTCTATAAAGCATTTTATCTCTCTTGTTTCATTTTTAGTTTTCTTTAAGAATTAATATCAGCAATAAGAAAACTAAGGTGCGGATATTATAATATTCTAAGATGATTTAGGC